>NC_056747.1:1225283020-1225300520 GCF_019279795.1 Protopterus annectens | reverse complement strand
TGTGGACTAGAATTTATTTTGTGTGACTTATGCACCTGTAAACTTAATCCATATGCTCTTATAGTAACCAGCAAAGTTATGTACCAGTTCCTAAATACGTAGGCATGATTGTGGAGTGACAGTCATCTATGGATTAATAGCTGATGTGCCAAAAAATGGTGTTTTGGTTTCTCCTGCTAGATATGATGACAAAAGTAGTATCAGACAGACAGGATGGAGTCTAGTTTAAAGTTTTAGCTGAAGGGTTACACAGTTATTCAGTACACCATGTACACCAGAGGTGTAGCATGGAATACATTGTGCAGAACAGAAAAAGGACCCTCTGATTTTCTCCTTCAAAGTGACTATCTCAGCTGCTGAGCTGTGTGCAGAAGCATCTTGGCTCATACAACAGCATCATGCTGTGATCTTTTAAACCTAAATTAGATGACACATATAGTTTTTCCTCCAGTATTTTTCATGAATTTGAGCTGTTCCCCCATATGTTCTTATGGTCCGAATCAAAATTTAGAAATGAAAAAAAAATATTTGTTTTTCTCTTTATCTTGGGTCTGAAATGTTGAAATGTTGCCCTCTGCTTCAACCTAAGATATAGACATCCTCTTGTGAATGACAGCAAGACCTCACTGTGTAATCTAAGCTGTTAGATCCGATTTACAACATATACTACTAATATATTATTGGATAGCATCTTTACTCTAACCTTCAGAAATATGCAGTGATATGGTAATGGTTGGTCTGTTGTTTCACTTCAGAAGGAAGCATTTTTCTTACAACCAACTATCCTCAATGTTTCACTAGTTTATTTAGCCTTTCATGAGCATCCACTGACATATAATTGGGATGCAATAAATTAAAAAAAAACAAGACATATAACCTATATAGATAAAATAACAAAGGGATCTTGGATAGAAACTATTTGTATACACATTAGGGATAACACTGATTCACCTTTTTTAACATTTACCCAGATAAAAAAAACATCCTAAGTGATGCCAATGTGTGTGTGTGTGTGTGTGTGTGTGTGTGTGTGTGTGTGTGTGTGTGTGTGTGTGTGTGCGCACATCTGTATTCTCTAATTCCAAGGAACAGTGTGCATCACTGACAGGACTGTACCTAAATGTATTTTTTTGTTTGTTTACTATGTAAATACCGCAAACAATTTTGAGAACAACTGCAGTTGCTGGATTAACTGGAAGTTTTCCATACCTCGTCACCTATTACATTTCTGCATTCTCCATATTAGAGCCTGGCAACCCAAAAGATAAAAAGAGCCATATGAACTTGTTTAATATCTTAGTATTGTGAGAGGGGGGATGATGGCAGCTTCCTAGTTAAGAAACCAAATTGATTTTTTACAATACCAGTGCTTATTGTCATCATATAGTATAATATGCACATTTTAACAATGCTGATATATTTTAATAATACAGCTGTTAAGCTGAGACATATTTTAAATTATATCATGAAGATATACCAGGTAGCCAAAAAGCCGCATATGACTCCACAGCTACAAGCTGGAGAATATTGGATTAAATAAATATTCTGTTTGACAAAGAAACTCTAACTCCATGCAATAGTTTTTTTATTGGCTGAGGATGGTAATGCTTCATTATGACAGTAACTGATGCAAAACTTTGTGCTACCTGGTAAACTATTACTTCTGAAAGATTCAGAACCTTGAATAACTGAAATTAATAATTTCCGTATCCATTAATCTAGCCATGTATCTGTCTATGTAAATATTTATCTGACGTATTTCTGTCTGTCTATATGTACCAAAGCACGTCAGATATACTTTACCACATTCTAACTACATACCTATCAGCCTAGCCATGCAGTATGGTATGAGACTACAGACAAATGCCACTGGAAGATATAGGCCACTTTAAAGCATTTCACTTATAAATGTTTCTTCTTTTCAATTACTTCTTCAGGCTACAATATAGCCTGCAAATGATAAAACAGAATAATTGTATGTATTGTGACTTATTATTATTATTATTATTAGATATGCAATTTTTTCAGTTTGTTTTGCTCTTAAATAATCTTTTTAGTATAGGCTTACTGAACAAAACAGGTTAATTTATCTTTCGTTATGATCATTTTTCATATTATACTGTTTCTACTTTACCTAATCTTTTGTTTTATGCACTAAGGTATATATTGCTAGGCATTGTACAATAAAATAATGTACTATCAACAAAAACAGACAAACCAGACTTAATGAAACAAAGGTAAATGGAATCAAACAAAATTATACATATTAATATAAATATTCCATTTTACCTTGATAATATATGCCTTCTAATGTCACATACAATTTTGTATAACATTGTGGCAGTATAAAGCTATATGTCACACTCCCATTGTATTATGCATCAATGGAGAAAGAACAGTAACAAATGGCAAGCAATAGCAGTACTGAGGAAAGAGGTTATTTACTTGTACTGTGCTGCTTTCAGCCTATGCAAGAATAATAATTACAGTGGGTTTGTTTGTGTCTTTCGGATTTTCCCGGTTAGGGGTCGCCACAGCGGAACTCCGGTCTGCTAATGATTGGTAGTTGATTTTTACGTGCCAAGTTACCAGCCCTGACGTACAACCTTCAATGAAGGTATGCCCATTCACTCATGCCTCCACGCAGAAGACGCTCTAGCTGAGAATTGAACCGGACAGCGTCTTACTGTGAGGCGACAGCGCTACCGCAGCACCGCCACCGTATTCTCAAGTAAATGACAGCCCAAGAAAATGGCAGTATGCTCAGGCAGGTCACATGGTCAGCCGCACAGTGGGAGTGCGAGCAGACTAAACACGATATAACTTTTTATGTGGAATATTGCTCATAAGCACTTGTTTTTGAACATCAAATTAACATGTTTATCACAGAGATGTAAGCCAGTGAAAACATAACATTGTATATTTCAGTTTACACTGTAGGAAAATCAGCCTCCAACAAATAAAATACTGTGCTAAATTACATTTTTGAAGTTGAGACTGCTAACTAATCTATGAAGATAAAAAAAAAAAGTTTTTGGCTTATTCTGATCCAGTCATATCAGGTGCCCTTATTAGATATGTGTTTCAATGGATGCAGTTGATATAAGCAATTAAAAGCTACCTCTGCTTCCCATCTTGAGAAGAAGCTATGGTAGAAAGGCTTCACCGTCTGCTTCCCATCTTGAGAAGAAGCCATGGTAGAAAGGCTTCACCCTCTGTGTCTCATCTTGAGAAAAAGCCATGGTAGAAAGGCTTCACCCTCTGCTTCCCATCTTGAGAAGAAGCCATGGTAGAAAGGCTTCACCCTCTGTGTCCCATCTTGAGAAGAATCCATGGTAGAAAGGCTTCACCCTCTGCTTCCCATCTTGAGAAGAAGCCATGGTAAAAAGGCTTCACCCTCTGCTTCCCATCTTGAGAAGAAGCCATGATAGAAAGGCTTCACCCTCTGCTCCACATCTTGAGAAGAAGCCATGGTAGAAAGGCTTCACCCTCTGCTTCCCATCTTGAGAAGAAGCCATGGTAGAAAGGCTTCACCCTCTGCATCCCATCTTGAGAAGAAGATATGATAGAAAGGCTTCACCCTCTGCTTCCCATCTTGAGAAGAAGCCATGGTAGAAAGGCTTTGCCCTCTGCTTCCCATCTTGAGAAGAAGCCATGGTAGAAAGGCTTCACCCTCTGCTTCCCATCTGGAGAAGAAGCCATGGTAGAAAGGCTTCACCCTCTGCATCCCATCTTGAGAAGAAGCCATCGTAGAAAGGCTTCACCCTCTGCGTCCCATCTTGAGAAGAAGCCATTGTAGAAAGGCTTCACTGTACTCATACTTGAAACTCTGCAGGTTTGCATTCTGCCCTAGTCATACCTTATTCTTCTAACGTCTTTAACTACTTCAGTGGTTTATTTAACCAAGTAAACCTAATAAACCAAGAATGAATACATTCCAAAGGAATTCAATATAAATAACTATAGCAAAAAACTTGTAGAAAGGGTTACCATTATGAAGAACAATTACTTCTGTTAAACCTTTCTTGCTAATGCCAGTGTAACTGTTTATCCTTCAGTGTCTAGAAAATTGAATAGATGATCAGAACTGAACTCCCTCAGCTCCCTGCTGAGTGCTTCTGCAGTCTAAATAAGAATGCTCCAGAACTCGGCTCCTGCCACTTTATTTTAGGTACTATAAACTGCTGACTCAGTATCCGCTGTTTTAACTTTACCTTAGCAACATGTAAGCTTTTATTTATACTTGAGTATTTATAAAATTACAATATAGTTTGCACTGAATTTGTTAGCCAGACATTAAAATGCTTCTGCATTTTATGTGCACACTCTGCATTCTGAAATGTTCTAGAAGATTATATTACATTCATTATTTATTACGTGATAAGAGACGAGTGCATGTGGTACTGGCAGGTGCTACAAAGACAGCAAAAATAAAGTTACATGCTAACAGGAAACACCACTTTACATTTCTGAATAGCAAAATAAATAACTAAATAAAAACTTCAGGAGGTATCTTGCCTTTGAACAAAGAAACACAACACATCAGTGTTTAATACTTGGAATGTCATTGTTGTGTTTTGTTTTTTAATAAGGCAGTGTGATAATTGTATTGTTACATGAATAATACACTGTGTCTAGATTAAACATTATTAATTATGAGATACACTAAAACAGATGCAGTTTTATACTGTTCGTAACAAAGTTGAAGTCTGAATGAATGCGTCAGCTAGGAGTATATCCAAAAATAAAGCATGGCTTATCTCAGACATACCTCTCAACCTCTTAGTGTAAGAAATATGAACAAACCCAAAAATAATGGTGGGACAGAGACCTAAAAAATAGCGACAGTGTTTAAATATTGCTGTTATAAAGTTAAAAAGTTGCTAGAATAACAAGAGATGTACTAATGTGTTTTCTGAAGGATATGAAGTCTGAAACTGAAATGTATGTTATTATTTTGTGATTGCAATCCTCAGTGATTTGCCAAAAAAATCACTCATTTTATGAGGAACAGACCGAAAATATGAGACAAAAATCTGGACATTCTGTGAAAATCTGGACATTTGAGAGGTATGATCATTCCTGTAATGTGATTTAGGTGGGTAGACAAACACAAAGTTTTAATAAATGTATTTAGGCGTGCATTTTTTAGTGTTATTGTACTGAGCAATACAAACAGGGACTGCAGGAAACACAGTTCCACTATCAGCACTTCAATTTAAGAAGTAAGAGTAAGGCCAGCATTGAGTAACTAGCCTTAATCTAGCTCGGCACATATAATTTTCAGTCAATTGCATGTAAGTACTCTCATTTCAGACTCTTCTAAATGGAGCCTGTAGTCTGACATTAGTCTGATAGTAGCAGAAAAAAACTCTGCTTTGCAAGAAAGAGTAAAACGTATTAAACATAGATAGTGGACATCATAGGATAATGACACTTCCTGACTTTATTAGCACCCAGGGTATAATCATTATACTAGCATAATAGCCTTGAAGGTGATCATGACCAATGAGACTGCTAGGTTCTTTCTGCCCAGTTCATGTTGTGAGACTGAGCACTAAAACATGGTATGAGATGATTTTATGTTTAGTATTTAAGAAATGTTGATGTAGCATTTTTCACAGCGGTGACTCAAAGATTACCTTGGGACAAATAGCAGGAGATACACAGTCTGACGGGTGAGTCTTTTAGATCTCTGTCATTTATAATAGCTCTTTTACACACAAATGCCACTTTTGCCATGTGCTTAATTTTCTTAGGCATACTAAGTGGGCATCTGCAGCATTGCACCATATGTACCTTCTCAGGTGTTACTTAACATTTTATCTCCCTAAACCATTCTGTTTTCCCCAGCCCCCACAAATGCATATGCACTGGACTACGACCTCTTGACTTCCCCATAGAGCTCCTTGCTCCCTTGCATATAGTATGCTCCCAACTAAGCACCCTTGCCAATCTCACTGTTATACACACTCAGGATAGACAGAATGCCTTTTTACTTAACATTCAAGAACCAAATTATGAATAGGTGTTTAAAAACCTACTAAAGCTATAGCTCCTAGTACATATTTAATTATTAATGTTGCTTTTTCTTTGTTACTGATCTATTTATTTTGCCTAACAGATTAGTGCTTGGCTTAATGTTCTTGGAGGCTACCTGCTCTGAAAGAGACCGAGACTGTGGGGTCTACCTACTTCATAAAATTAAATGAATAAATAAATAAACAAATAAACACACAAAAATAGATATAGTTAGCACTCGTGCAAACCTTGTGATATCTTAGTGCTTAATGAAGTATTCTTAAGAAGAAAAAGATCACTGATTTTTGTTTGGCGTGCATTTCAGAAGAGGGTAGAACATTCTGAAGTTAGACAGAGTTACCAATATGTAAAATACTGTGTCTAGTCAGTGTTAGTTTGTATGAGGAGAATTCAGCAACTGGTTGTGAGATGAAAAATGTATGCTGATCTAAGAACGACACCCCCTCCACACGTACAGACATTAAAAAAGCATATGTTACACTTTAGTCTTATGTTATTTATTTTCTGCTTACCGTAAGTGATCTATATGTGCATGTTACTCAGTAACAGATAAATGCTCATGACATCCTTCAAGCAGAATAATTGGTGGTGGTGGTGGGGGAGAGCAGACGATAAAGCCCATTTGGAAATTTTTACAAACTAATCCTAGTGCAACCTCTGCTCTGGGACTCCCAAGAGCTGCAGACATTGACTCACATTTCTACTTTGTCAAAATTTACAACAAATGCAAATTCAACAAAACGCATATAGCACACTGCGGAATACTTTTAAATCTCAGCTTCATACTCTCAAAAGATAGTATAGCCATAAAACCGGGACATAATGCAGAAAATAAAAATAAATATACTTTAATGATATTTAAAAGACTGGTCACTTTAAAAATGCATTACGCAGAGTTTAACTTGTGTATAAAAGTGATGGGCAGAGAAAAAGAAAACATGAGCAACTCCCACAAATCAAACCCAGACTTTTGTTCAGAAAAGTTTCCCTTAGGAAACTCAAAAATGTATTTGCTAAGTAACTACACACATAAATAAATAAAGTTTTCACTGATTAAATAACATGTTTGTTCTGAAAAGACCTTTAAATATTATAGTTGTAGAATGTTGCTTTCAACGTACATCCCATTATAGGGTACTTTTATGATATATCACGCAGTAAGCCACTTATTTCTTGTATGGTCTATACAGATTTAAATGAGACTGGGCTAAGACTGACCAGCATTAATGTACAGCGTAGTATATTCAAAATTGCTTTAACTTAGGGTCTCTTGTTGATGGAGGATATATATAAACATATCAAATCATTTGTCCGGCATTTCTACATTAAGAGCATTTTAAGTAGTTTTAATTTGTCTGTATATTATATAAGGGGAAATCAGGCTCAGTTTTATGTATATATGTTAGTTACTTTATGCTAGTATAAATGTTATATATTTAAAAGGTACTGTTGACTTCTAAAGAGGCAAAGTGGATACATGAACTAAATAATCTGTATAAGAGATATCATTTAGGTCAGCACCTGCTAGTATCTTAAAGGAATAATAAAATGATACATAGAGGCATAGACATTTGCTCCCTATGTCTTTGTGGGCAGAATGGGGGGAGTGGGCTTTGATACTGGGGCCATGTTTCAAATCTATATTATTTCTATAATTAAAAATAAACTGTCCCATTACAATACTCATAATTTTAATAGAATGGTATGAATGCAATTATTCTCCATTGAAAATGTATAACAAATCTTCTGTAAGACAGCCATTTCTCCCCAACTGGTCATCAAAGAACTTTATCCATTCAATAGATACTCATACTCCTTAAAAGTGTACATCAAATTGTACGAGGAATTGTGACATTAATCTGTTCAGGGGGGAACTAATCATTGGACCCTGAAAGTTCTAAATTGTAATCAGTTTAGGTTAATAATGAAGTATGTATCATGTCAGACAGCTAGCAAAATACGCATACTACATACATTCTTACATATATATTTTACATATCTATATCTATATCTACATATACATACACAAAGACACACACATATCTATCTATCTATCTATATATATATATATATATATATATATATATATATATATATATATATATATATCTTCATGTGTATGCGTGTATACACACACACACACACACACACACACACACACACACACTGACACAAGTTTGTCCATATGTGTGTTTGTATGTGTATATCTGTACCTACATTATCTAGCTTCTGGCAAATTAAGTATTTTAAGAGTTACATTTCAGTTAGGTTTACATGGGCTGATATAAAAATAAACCCTCTCTCAAAAAATATCCTTAGTTATAGATCAGGCTGAGAATGTGTTGGTTAGAACATTGAACAACTCATGCTATCTTATGTTCTGCATGCCCGTTTACAGTGTAAGTTCAATGTTTTTATATGAAGCTTTTTGCATTTCAGAAAGTGAATATGTAGTTTAGCATAAAAAATACATTAGAGTTTTCAGTTTTAATTTTCTTTAAAAACAGGATATTCTCTGATCAAAGTCAAAATATCGGTTAAATATAAATCCTTGAACAATAAATAATATATATATATATATATATATATATATATATATATATATATATATATATATATATGATATATGTATATAAAATTATCCATGTTATCACAAACTAAGTAAATATTGTATCTATAATGGAGTAGTAAATCATACTCTTTCACGTGTACTGGTTCAGCACAGCAATAAAATTTGTGCTTCCTAAACTCTTAACATAAAATGCAGTTAAATTACAGAATGAAAAAAAAAACAGAGTTATGCCTTGTATAGCTGCCATTTAATCTACTGAGGTTAATAGTCTGCATTGTATTGATTGTAAATTACCCAATAAAGTCAGCTGGAACAAAGAAATTCTCATACCCCAAGCAATAGTTCAAATACCTATCACACTAGACATGATAATAAAATAACAGGAGGGGGTAGTTATGCATTTGTTAACAGCAATGCTTGCAGAGCTTGCATTGATAAGAGCATTCCCGTAGCAATGTTGTACTAGACTCATCAAAATTAGTAACAGAAATAAACCTACACTAAGGACTGTAATGTTTAAACAAACAAAAACAAAAGCCCAAGTACTTTTTATTACCATATAGAAATTGCTTCTACGCACCGATAAAATGCTCCTATTTTCAAAATCCTAGGTAGACTGATTTACTTGTTTAAATAAAACAAAAAAGCTAATGCAGATGCTTTCATGAACTTACCACCAGATAGGGTAACCGGCTAAGACTTCAGTGGCACTGAACAAGCAACATAAAAGTAATCCAAACAGGTAGAAACCCATGGGTCCTGGGGGAAGAAGGCTAGGTAAACTTTGTAAAAAGTTTTTGTTAAAAAGTTCCTGCTGTAGTTTTTTTTTCCCAGGCAGATGACTTGTAGTTGACAGACGTGCTCGCCTCTAGGTGCTTCTTTTTGTGAAGATCTTAGAGAAGCTGCCATAAAAGTGCAGGCTTTGGGATGTCAGCGGGGAGCCAATCAAAATGCATGGCCTAAGGTAAGGGATGATTCTATAGTTCAGAGCTGTCAGTCACGACAGCCCCTCTCTTCCAAGAAGCAAGTATAAACCTTGCTTAAGATCTCTTTTTTTGTGGCTAATTACATTTTAACAGTTTGCTAACTCTTTAGTATTTTTAAATGTTTGCTGGTTACAGGGCAGTTTTCTGTTACTGTACTGTGCCAGAAAAGAAGTTACAGTCACCAAACATATAAACACACACACGCACACACACGCACACACACGCACACACACACACACACACACACACACACACACACACACACACACACACACACACACACACACACACACACACACAGCTTTAACGCTACCAGAAAGCCTATGACAAACACAGATTTTCAAGATGTTCTAATTTTTTTAGCACAAGTAATTCCAGGAAACCTTACAGAGCACTTACAGAGTCTTCAACTAAAACCCAGTCATTGCCGTAGCTTCTGAAACTTTTCTTTGTTGTTACAGATGATACCTGTGATATCATTAGTAAGACTGTGTAATTGCTGCAGCTAAAAAGAACACACTGTCATGACAGGTGAGCAGTACTGGCCAAAACTCTGACTTTTCAGATAAAGCAGCAATACATGGCAGTATTGAAGATTTGACTTAACTCTTTCCATAATCTGTTTTTAGTTTTAGACTGGCATTTCCCTTTTAGCATCCATGACACTTTTATGGTATTGCAAGTCTACCATTCTGCTTTTTCAAGAACTGGAATAATATAAAGAACAATAGTTTTCATATGGTTTAATCTCTGTTTTATTCACAGTATGATGTCTCACAAAGATTTGAATCATCATAATTTTCTTTTACGCTCTCAAACTGGAATGAAACACATGCTACTTCCTGATCTTACTGCACTATGGATACACAAGACACTCAATACTGATGAAAGCAATTTCTGAACAACCTAACAGGAAAACATTTTTTAACTGTCTTTATGTTCCTTTATAGGTGTTTTTATCCCTTCATCTTGGACAAGCTTTTAGATAAGCAGCCCTCCAAGCTTGTTTTTTGTCTCACTCAGGTTATATGACCAGTTTTAGAGTCTGGAGCAGTAAGGATTCCCTACATTCCTTTATTAAAGGATGCGAGAACTATAGTCCAGTAGTATATAAACCTGTTCGAGTCACCCACACAGCTCAGCAACATGTTGATTGTCATCTGTTGCAAATTACTCAGTCGTTTAACAATCAGCAGATTATCTTATTGCTTGCTCACCAAAACACCATGAAGTCTACTTCTGTTCTTGAATTTTGCTGATAACTTTGATTTGATGACTGATAAAAATTGCAGGGGAGACAATTTGAGGCATCGCCTATACACTAAGGTGTAACCGAGGTGGCAACATTGTCTTTTCCCAAAACTATTTTCCATTTTCTCTTTCAATATCCATTACAGTCCAGTGTTTATACTGGATGCCACCAGCACATCATCTTCCAAATACCTGCTACCCTTAGTCTCCATGTAGCTCCAGCTCATACATGCTACACTTAGTCTCCGTGTAGCTCCAGCTCATATGTGCTACCCTTAGTCTCCTTGTAATTCCAGCTCATATGTACAACCCTTAGTCTCTGTGTAGCACCAGCTCATATGTGCTACCCTTAGACTCCATGTAGCTCCAGCTCATACATGCTACCCTTAGTCTAGATGTAGTTCCAGCTCATATGTGCTACGCTTAGTCTCCATGTTGCTCCAGCTCATACATGCTACCCTTAGTCTCCATGTACCTCCAGCTCATACATGCTACCCTTAGTCTCCGTGTAGCTCCAGCTCATACGTGCTACCCTTAGTCTCCGTGTAGCTCCAACTCATACATGCTACTCTTAGTCTCCGTGTAGCTCCAGCTCATACATTTTACTTTTAGTCTCCGTGTAGCTCCAGCTCATACATGCTACCCTTAGTCTCCATGTAGCTCCAGGTCATACATGCTACCCTTAGTCTCCATGTAGCTCCAGCTCATACATGCTACACTTAGTCTCCGTGTAGCTCCAGCTCATACATGCTACTCTTAGTCTTCGTGAAGCTCCAGCTCATACGTGCTACTCTTAGTCTCTGTGTAGCTCCAGCTCATATGTGCTACCCTTAGTCTCCGTGGAGATCCAGCTCATACGTGCTAGCCTTAATCTTTGTGTAGCTGCAGCTCATACGTGCTACCCTTAGTCTCTGTGTAGCTCCAGCTTTTACATGCTACCCTTAGTCTCCGTGTACCTCCAGCTCATACATTTTACCCTTAGTCTCTGTCTAGCTCCAGCTCATACATGCTACCCTTAGTCTCCATGTAGCTCCAGCTCATGTATTTTACCGTTAGTCTCCGTGTACCTCCAGCTCATATGTGCTACCCTTAGTCTCTGTGTAGCTCCAGCTCATACGTGATACCCTTAGTCTCCATGGAGCTCTAGTTCATACATGTTTTATTTTATTTATTTTATTTTATTTTACATTTGTTGACCAGGCTAGTCTAACTGGATATATGTCCATTTTAAGTAGAGGCCCAGGGAGATAAGCTCCAAGGAAACAAACAAATTTGCATATACAAAAATTAATGTGTACAATGAAAATTGCAGGTGCAGTACAGAGAATAATCAAAGAGGTCATTCATTCATAACATAGTGCAAAATATACAGATACAATTAGTACAATACAAAATGTAGTTGCAATACATCATAAAGAAAAAGATGGCAGCTGAATTATACAATATATTAGTATACAAGTAGTCATAAAGAAAACGTAGGAGCTGAAATTATACAATATATTAGTAAAAGTAGTCTCCTTAATGAGATTCTGAAGATGTAAGTAATAGTATAGAAGGACAAGGTAACTGAGAAGAGGAGGGTAGGTTGAACCAAGTAAGAAAAGCTAGTTGATCAGTCAGGTTTAGTATAGGGGCACAACCAGTGTGTTCTGAGGAAAAGTTTCAATTTGGTTTTAAAGAGTGATATAGAGGGAATAGAGGAAAGTTTGTTAGGAAGAAGGTTCCAGGATTTTCCAACAGTATTAGAGAAAAGAGAGTCCCCAGCCCTGTTGTTTGATTTACAAATGTTTACAAGAAGTTTATGTGATGATCGTAAGGTCTTTAGATTGTTGTAGGGGGTAATGAGTATAGGGGTATTGGTAGGTTGGTAATGGGTTTTATGGGCAATGGTCAGTTGGTGGAATTTAAGCTGATTTTGTAATTCAAGCCATCCTAGCTGCTTTAGATTAAAACAGTGGTGGGTTCTGAAAGGGCTACCTATAGCAAATCTGGCTATGTTATTGTAGGAGTTTTCCATTTTATTAAGGTTGTTTTTAGAGAGATTAGTATATATGGGTGAGGCATAGAGGAGAGTAGAAATTAGATGGGTGTGAGCAATAGTTATTCTAGCTGCAGGAAAGAGGAAAGGTTTGATCCTGTAGAGAGAGCCTAATTTTCTATTAACAGATTTTAGAGTATTGTTAATATGGGTGTAGAAGTTAAGGTTGTTATCTATGGTAATACCTTGTAGTTTTGTAGTTGGATCTGGGGATATGAGAGTACCATTATTGAATGTTACTGTGAAGTCTATTGGGGGGGGGACTTACAAGAAGGAGTAAAAAGGAGGAGTTTAGTTTTTTTGGGGTTCAGAAGGAGACAGCACTGTGTAAACCATTGTTCAATTTTGGGTAAGGGAGTGAAGTTCAGACATAGATGTGGCTGAGCATATAAGTGTGGAATCATCTGCATATTGTATGTATGTAGCTTGGGGGATTGCTAGATGAAGGTCGTTGATAAATATAGAAAACAGGAGTGGTCCTAATATGGACCCTTGAGAAACACCAATGTTAATGGGCAGATGGGTAACTAGAATGTTATGCCAAAGTACAGCCTGTTGTCTGTTATCTAAGTAGGACTGGGACCATTGTATAGCTAGTGCATCTAGTGACAGGGATTTGAGGATATTTATAAGTATCTGGTGATTTACCATATCGAATGCCTTAGACAGATCTATAAACAGTGCAGAGGAAAGCATATTGAGGTTACGGTTTTTGTTAATGCAGTCAGTAAAGGAAAGGAGGGCAGTAGTAGTGCTGTGGGAAGGTCTGAAACCATATTGAGAGTTTGAAAGTAAGTTATTTTGGATTAGGTGGTCTAGCAATTGTCTGTGGATGCATTTTTCCATGATCTTTGCTAAGGGAGAAAGTAGGGCTATGGGACGGTAATTGGAGAGTTCAGTAGAGTTCTCACCCTTGTGAAGGGGGATAATATGAGATACTTTCCAGATTTAAGGGATGTGCCCTTCACTGATGGTTCTATTGATGAGAATGGAAATGGGATAGGCGATGGATTTGGCTGCCTTTTGTAGATAATCAGCGGGTAGCTGGTCTGCTGAAGGAGTGCACGGTTTCAGTTTTTGGATAAGGGTAAGAATATATGTTTTTAGGACTGGTTGGAAGAGAAATGGAGGGAATGGGTTAGAGTTAGAGTTGGATATAGTTAAGTTCTGAGTAGATAACTGACTGGCAAGAGTTTGAATGGCCTCAGTGAAAAAGGTATTAAAGGCATTAGCAGTCTGCTTGGGATTCTCCTGGTCTGTGCCTTGTGGGTTTGATGTGATGGATTGACCTGGGTGTAATAATTGATTAATACTCGCCCAAAACTTTTGTGGTTTATTATGGTTAGTCTGCTGGAATTGTAGGTAGTAGTTTCTTTTGTCAGACAGTATAGCTTTTTTAGTTTCATTTCTCAGCTGTCTGAAGTTTTGTTGGTCTACTGGGTTTTTAGTTAAATGAGATTTATTCCAGTATTTATTTCTGAGATGGATTTTTTGCCTGGTTTCTTTTGAAAGCCATGGGGCAGATTTAGTTCTCCCTCTAATAGAGCGGGTTGGTGCATGGTGGCCTAGTATGGCTAGGAAGTTAGAATTAAAATAATTAACAGCTTCCTCCAGTGTGAAGTATTTAAGGGAGACCAGTTACATGATCTTAGTTCTCTCTGGAAGAGATTGGGGTTGAAGTTTTTCTTGGTTATAATTGTCCTAGATATGGTTGGATTAGGTAGATTGGATTTAAGCCTGATGATGTAGGTTAGTGAGTGGTCACTTACATCATCAGGGAGGGCTCCAGCTTCATATGTCTGGGGATGATTATTTATGAGAATCCAATATAAGGTACTTTCTTTCTTATTAGGCTTGTTTATCCTGGTAGGGGAGGTATTGGTTTGAGAAAAAAACAAAAAGGTTAATATGGCTGGTAGGGTGGCTACTGCTACAACACTTCCAATCAATGTTAAAATCACCTAGGATTATGATTTCTTGGGGTAAATTTTGGGATAACCAACAAAGGATATTTTCTATGGTGGCAATGTTATTATCAGGAGGAAGATAGATACAGATAATATAGATGGATTTGAATGTGTTACGTTGAAGCTTGGTAATAAGAATTTCAGCATTGGAGTCTTGAGGTGGTTTATAGTCGTAGGTAATAATCTGTAACCCAGATTTAAATAGGATAGCTACACCACCACCCTTTTTGGTTGCATGGTCAAGTCGCAAAATATTATAACCAGGTGGGATGACTTCATTGTCTTTAGTTACAGGTTTTAACCAAGTTTCTGTTAAACAAAGAATGTCAAAGGAATAGACTTCCAAGAGAGCATGGAGTTGTGCAACTTTGTTATTAATGCTACGTTTGTTGAGGTGAGCTAATAAGAGTGAGTTAGGTGGTTTGGTAAGGGAATGGATAGTAGATGGGTTGGGGTTGAGGAGTTGAGTGGTAGTAGCAGTTGTTGGGCCTGGGTTTGGGTGAATGTCTCCATCTCTTAAAGAGAAGAGTATTGTTTGAAGTCTAGGATTTGAGAATTTACTATATAGAGGTAGAGATTTTCTGGGATTGGGAGAGTCATATTTAATGTGGGCTATCCTATGGTATTTTGCTAGTAGATAGCTGGGTGTAGATGTTATGTTAACATGGTTAATGAAAATAGGTAGAGAAGGAGAGGTAGATAGTTTACTGAGGTAGAGAAGGTGTGGATATAATGGGTGTTTATAGGAGGTTAACAGGTAAGCTAAAGTTAGAGGTGGTAGAAGTGTAAGTATGAGTAACCTCTGTAAGAGGGCTGGGGTGGGTAGCTTATACATCTGGAAGGGTAAGTTGTTAGGTTTCTGTTATAGGCTCAGAGGTATACTAGGTGTGGAAAGGAATAGGTGGAGGGTGTGGTGGGAGAGATAGGGAGTGGTAAGTCAAAGGAGGAAATTGGGGTTTAGTGGCCAGTGGTGAAGGGTTTGTGATTGGTGGAAGAGGGAAGGAGTGTGGTTAGATGGTATAAGAGTAGGACCCCTGGGGGTGGGTGAGATTTGGGGGTAGGGTAGGGGAACGGAGTGAGCCCACAAGGTGAACGGAGCGGGTAGAGACAAGTGAAGGAGAAGCCAGAGAAGAAACTATCAGCAATGCTAGTAACTGAGGGAAAGTTAGGCAAGTCAGGAGTGGGAAAGATCAGAGATAAAACAGAAGTCTATGAGAAAAAAAACAGGTGGGTGTAGACAGTTGTAGTAAAGGGTAAGTGAGAAAATAAGAGCAGGTCTAGGACTTAAGAGATGTAGTGTAATTACAGAAGAAATACAGCAGGATAAGCAGGAGATAAAGGATGGGATAAGTGTGCCACCTAGTGGGCAGATCTAGTATTGCAGGTAAGTATGTAAGGGAGCTAGCTGGTTTAGAACTAGGGAAAGAGTGATAGCTAGTAAAGGGGTTATTATCAAGTAGAAGAAGTTTGTTGGATACAGGGTAGATAGGAGGGTAAAGGCTGCTGGCTGTTCTGGCTCGTAGTGTACTTTAGATCCTCTGAAGCAATAGTAGATGGTAGTCAGCTTTACAAGCAGAACTTAGACAACCACGTACTTTCTTGCTTCCTTGAGAGAGGGTGCAGGGAAAATAGGGCTGTTAGATGAGACCGCAGGTATTTCAATAGGGTTCTTTGTCACCAGTTAGGTAGGTTCTTAGAGACTATATCAGGAACAGCGCAATGGGAGCAGGGTACTTTAGGGAGAAAGAGTGACAAACGTGGAGAAGAGAAAAAAAGAGTTCGCACATAGCAGGTAGTTATGACAATTAAACAAACAAAAAGCTTTACATGAAGACACAATTAATAAAGTAGCTTATATTCATGTCCCTATTTTTTGAAAGAAGCTACTGAAATCACTTTTATGCTAGTAGTACTGTGACATTATAAAGTAGTCTAAACTATCATTTAGAGGAACTCTGAATCAGGTTTACTGAAACTGGGAGCAAGCAAAAACAAAAACATAAGCTTCTAATATCCAAATATAAACTATACCAGCAAAAATAAAAAATAACTGTAAAGCTACCTTAGAGAGAAATTACTGTACTACTCTATGCAGGGACAGTGAGTTTACAGTGTGGAATACAACACTGAAAAAAAAGAAAAATAATACTATCACTTACTAGAGATGCTACACCTGGAGGGCTTTCAGCTGCAATTAGAGCAAATATGGCATCCAGGGTTATTAAAACCTTTGGTGTGTTGTACCTGAGCAATCACTTGGGGGGTGGGGGAAGGGAGGGAAACCTTCAATTGGAATTTAAAGTAGAAGGGGAGAATCCAAGGGACTTTGCTAAACCTAGCTAATTATCAAGGACAGCCAAAGAAATAAGGTAAACATACAGGCAGCCTTGTTCACGGACTAGAAGGTTTCTCCAAGAAAAACTATGTGTAGGAATAAACCACAGGTGGAAGTTGTATGCTGCTTACTAGTCTGCAATGGCAGATTTTATTCTCTTTTATATTTGCATTCCCCTTTGCTCATTGTTTGATGCACACAATGTAGCTAAAGATAAAAGCAGCTGGAGACTTTGCACCTCTGTTTGCTGTTTAGTGAAGAACAAGTATTGAGGAGGAGGGACTGAAGGCTATGAATATTGAGAGGGGA
>NC_056747.1:1225190520-1225278020 GCF_019279795.1 Protopterus annectens | reverse complement strand
TAAGTGCAATCCAAGGAAGTTCACAGATTAAGACAATGTGGAGGCTTATTTACTGTCATTTGAAAGATGTGTAGCTACAGAAAACTATCTCCAAGCTAAATGGTCTGGGATATTATTCTCAAATTTAACTGGGGACTCACTAAAAATATACATGGACCTTGAGTATGCTGATGCAGATAACTGTGCAAAACTGAGACAAGCCATTTTGGGCAGACCTTGGGCTCACCTGAAGTACGGACCCTTACATTTTAAAGCTAGACATTCAGTAGAAACAGATTGGCAAAGCTGTAAAAGTCAGATTTAATGCATATTTTGAAACTGGCTAGAAACTTCTGTAAATAATAATAAATATATAGAAATCTTCACTGTAGGTACATTTAAAAGGTAGTCCATAGCAGTTTAAGAATATTTATATTCCAGAGTGTTGCTAAGTCTTCTGAATACCTAGGTTTTTGTTAGAACATCTATTGTTAATTGATATGGCAAACCAAAGTCAGACTTGCTTGCCCACATGGCTAATAAAAACCCTTCACCAAAGTATGTTCTTTTGCCTGAAAACAAGAAACAATGCCACCATCTGCACTGGTTTGTTTTAAATATTTTTAAAATGGTACATTTCAAAATGTTGTATGATTGCTGACATCTATGTCTTGTCTCTAAAAATCTTAATACTAGTTAACAGCATGCCTGTAGACTGTGATAGTGCTGAATTTTTAAGTACTAGAAGAACAGATGGTCAATGAAATAAACAAACAACTCAGGAGCTTAATATAATCCACCAAAGTCAAGTGTGAGACTAAAATCTACTGCAAAGACAATTACAAAGCATTCTTTAGTTATGTTCATAATCTCAAAAGCATAACATAGCAATGGGCTGAGCTGATTGTGAATGACATTACCTACACTAAGGCTGAAGAAATACAGAACCTACTGGCTGATTAATTTAGCTCTACCTTTATCCCACTATCCCCTCCAGTTGTCCCTCAAGATATACCTGAAACTTGGATGCCTTCAGTTATCACACAAGACCAAGTCTTAAAAGTGCTATGAAGGGCTAAAAATACAGCAACAGTGGGCCATGACAATATCCCTGGATGCATCTTAAACAGCATGAAGCATGATTTGGCCACACCCCTAACAACACTGTTCAATCTCAGTCTCCTATAGGTTTTGTACCAAGTGAATGGAGAACAGCTGCAGTCATTACCCTGCATAAGGTAGGACCTTTCACAGACCCATATGTCTGATCAGCTTCATATGCACAGCCATGGAAAGATTTGTCATGGACTTAATCAATCAGGACATAGGGTCCTCCAAATACTGGACCCATTTCTGTTTGGATTCATCAAGGGCAGGTCATGTTTACTCAGCCTAGTGTTTTTTTTTTTTGTAATGTCACCAAAGCAATGGATGAAGGCAAAATGGTGCACACTGCATACCTTGACCTGTCCAAAACTTATGACACAATTCCCCACTCAGGCACAGTAGAAAAGCTTAATAAACTGAGGATAACCCCTACATCACCCGCTGGATTGCCAACTGACTCATAGACAGGATACAGATAATCAAAATAGGGGATGTTACCTCCATAAAGAGACCAGTCACCATTGGAGTACCCTAGGGCTCTGTGCTGGGACCACTCCTGTTTGGCGTCTAATTTGTTAAAGTAAAAGCCAGTACCAAAGGGGGGGGGGTCTATATTATATGAATGAAAGCTCATAATACTGAATGCTCTAAAGAGGAAAATGCCAGACCTCGAAGTGCTTCTTGTGGGGTCACAGTACAGTGAAGGTCGGAATATTTGCCCTTTCCTCAGTGTAGTGCAATCTCGTAGTTGGTATATATATTTATCAGGGGGTGTGGGGGGCACAGCCTCTCACAATAACGAGTTAGAGGTCCGGCATTTTCGCTTTTTAGAGCGTTCGATATTATGAACTTTTGTTCAAATAATATAGACCCACCAAAGGGCTCTGGCTGACTAAGGTTGCAGATGACTGCAAGCTGGGATCAGTCACTGAATCCCCAAATGATATAGCTATCCTGCAGAAAGATTTTTCCCAAATAAATAATTGGTTCCAAAATCATGAACTGAAGCTAAATGCCAAAAAATGCATTATTATATCCTTTGGGAAGTCATCTACCCCAGAGAACTACCATATTGACAAGACACCCCTAAGACTGGACTCAGTTGTTTGAGATTTGGGAACTTATGTGGACAGTGAACTAACTTATGACCAACATGTGTCTTTTGTTATATATGCACAGCTTATAAACAAAGAGATTGTGTCTAGATCTAGGGATCTCATTCTCCCCCTTTATTCAGTCCTCATTAGGATAGTCATTAAATATAACTCCCCCTTTGGCATATATCTATCCAGGCACATGCAGCAACTGGAATTCTCACAGTGATACCTTACTATAAAGATACAAGGCCTAAACAGCATGTCTTATATGGACAGACTCAAAGCCTCATCAGTATACATGGTATCTTACAGACTGCTAAGAGGTGATCTGCGTCTGGCATACAAGGTATCCTCTGAGCATTTATTGATGCATTTACTGAACATCAGCAAGTCAGATGGCATCAGAAATACTCAGTCTATGGATCTAAACCTCTTCTGCAACATCAACAGAAAGGATTGGAAGATCAGGTGTATCTTGCAGAGGATGCCACTGCTATGGAACTGACTCCCTATTCACATAAAACAAAGTTCATCTTTGTCCATATTCAAGCACAACCGAGATCTATGGCTAGGAAACAGAAAATGTTCCCCAGGACTGCCCTCTGTACTACTGATGGACATAAAAATATTAAACACTGAGGGGAAGCGTCCACACAGGATACCTAAAATTCACTTACATGAGCTTAAAATAAGTAAATTTAATATAACATCAATGAAAAACATTAAACGCTTTTATCCCTACAAGTGGGACTTCATCAACATATATTAAACATCACTTCTTTTTATACAAATATTCAAATTGACCAAAATGGAAGCACCATCCATTAAAGAAGTACTCAATGTAAAACACTCAGGATGTCCTAGTTTTTATGTGGGCAAAACTGAACGTTGTTTACATAAAAGAATTTATGAGCATGTATAGACACAATGAATAAAAATGTCAGCAATGCATTATATAAACATGTAATGTCTTCTTTTCAATACAAAAAATTCTCTTTTGCTATATTGGAACAGGTGAAAATTAATCCATGTGGTGGTGAATGGGAGTTTAGACTAGAACACAGAGTATTGTTGTGGCAGTTTAGACTTAAAGCTAATACAGCCCTGGGTTTGAATAAATTTATATCAGTATAACCGCTGTAGAAATTGGGTGGCTGCAGTGGTGCAGCGGTTAGTGTTGCCACCTCCCAGCAAGAGATTCTCCGGTTTGATCCTCAGCTGGAGTGCCTTCTGTGCAGAGTCTGAATGCCCTCCCTGTGGTCACTTGGGTTTCCTCCGGGTGCTCAAGTTTCCTCCCAAAGACATGCTGTAGGTGGATTGGATACTCTAAATTGGCCCTAGGCATGAGCATGTGCATGCCTTCCGTGGAAGGTCGGGTGCTGGGCTGGCAACGTGACACTGTAAAACTCCACTACTAATCATGAGTGGACAGGTGATCTGCTGTGGCAACCCCTAACCAGGAAAAGCCGAAAGAAGAATAACCACTGTAGAAATTAACTACAAAATCATAATTCATTATTTTAATGTTTAGAATATTATTATATTGTTATTTAAATGAAATTGGATGTTTTGTTTTATGTTGAGAACTTCTTTAATAGATGGTGCTTCTATTTTGGTCAATTTTAATATTTGTATATAAGGAAGTGACATTTACTCTAATGTATTTTGATGAAGTCCCACTTGTAGAGACAAAAAGTGCTTAATGTTTTTATTGATATTATATTAAATTTATTTATTTAACACTTGTGTAAGTGAATTTTTGGTATCCCATGTGGACCTTTCCCCTCAGCATTTGATCTTTTTCTGTTACAAGTTGTTTGTTGTTAAATGCTACAGTGTTTTTGGATTTTCGTGCGCAGTCCATGCTGTCAAATTACAATGGCTTCCCTAATATTTTTGTTACTAAAGCTTCACAGGGGTGAAATACGCTTTTATCAAATGAACAGTGACAAGCCAGACAAGGTGACTGTTTCTCCCACCCTTTTAAGAGTGGCAGTAATTTAAATAATGTTAACAACAGAGCTAAAATTCATGAGAAGTGTGCTTTTTTAATGAAAACTAAATACAAAAAAATTGGATAGAGATAGAATTGAATACGAAGAAAAAACAAAGTTATGTACTTACCATAATGTTCCATCTGTGTTGTCCATTTTCATTCTTCCTCAACCTGTGGGTTTGGATCTGAACCTCAGATCTGACTCAGACATTTTTTTATAGCTTAGGATCTGACTCTCAAGCTCCTCCCTTACTTATAATGTCCCTCTCCTCAAAATTACCTCCGATTGAGTTTGCTGCAGCTGCATAAACAAAGACATAAAATTATGGAAAGAGAACTATCCTAAGATAGATAGCACATAGAACCAGGAGCTCCAAAGGAACAGTGGTTCCTAGAACACCTCCACAAATCTTTGCAGATGAGACAGGGGGATGGAAGGGGGGTAAGTGTGAGGAAGAATGAAAATAGGCAACACCGATGAAATGTTGTGGTAAGTACATAACTTCTTTATCTGATGATGTCATTTTCATTCCTTCCTCAACCTGGGGGATAGAGTCCCCAGCTACAGTGACCCCGGGTGGCCCTCATGGAAGGATATTCCAAAGTACTGTGGAGCCAAAAGCAGTCCTACCTCTAGACACAATATCTAACTTGTAATGTGTGACAAAGTTATGGGAGTTTGAAAAAGTAGCAGCTGCACAAATGTCCTCTGATGGAACTCTGGAGCAGAAGGCTTGAGATGTAGACATAAATCTAGCAGAATGAGGTTTAAAATTACCAGGGAGAAGTATTCCCTTATCAGAATACACAAGACAAATGGAGTCTGTGATCCATTTAGATAAAGTGAGTTTGGATACTGGCCTTCCCTTTCTAAGATTGGAGAAGGAAACAAAAAGCTGATCAGTTTTTCTGAAAGATTTTACTCTGTTTAAATAAAAGTACAGCAGCTGTCTATGAATGTCTAGCAAGTGAAGAGTGTATTCACCCCTGTTCTGAAACTTGGGGAAGAAAACTGGCAGGTTAATGACCTGATTGATATTCTTTTCAGAGGCAACTGTAGGCAAAAAGGAAAGATTAGTACGCAAGGTCAATCTATCTTTATGAAAAATCAAGTAAGGAAGTTTGACTGATAAAGCTTGTAATTCAGATACCCTTTTAGCCAACATGATGTCCACTAAAAAGGCACTTTTTTCCAGGACAGGAATGTCAAGTCTATTTTGGCTGAAGGTTCGAGAGGAGGTAGGACAAGAGCTTGTAACATCATGGTTAGGTCCCAAGGTGGAGTGGAGTCCTTTCTAGGTTGTCTAAGTAAAATGGTACCCCCAAGAAAGGTCTTACACAGTTTAGATGATGCCAGAGAAGATGAATTGTCCCCAGTGTGATAATTTGAGTTGGTTGCCAGTTGCACCTTAATAGTAGAGAAACTTGACCCACTTTGAAAAATTGAAGCGAGAAAATCCAAAACTGCAGGAATAGGAGCTGTAAAAGGATCCAAATATTTTTGGTGAGCCCATATTAAAAATCTCTTCCATTTACTTTTATGAATATTTCCAGTAGAGGCTTTATGAGAGAATATTAAAATCTTTTGAACTGGTGAAGAAAGTCTGGTATCTCTAATCATCACTGGAATTGGAAAAAACATGTGGTCAATTTCAATCCTGGGAGATCTGGGTGAACCTGCCCTGATGGGTGGGACAGAAGATCTGAATGTGGTTCCAGCATCCACAGAGGGCATACTAAGTGAATTCAAAGGACGGGGAACCAAATCTGTCAAGCCCAAAAGGGAGCAATGAGGAACAATTTTCTATTCAACCTCTGAGCTTTCTGAAGAATGTTGGGTATGAGGGGTAGGGGAGGGTAGACATAAGTAAGACCGGAGGGACAAACATGAACTAGAGCATCTCTCAGTGACTGTCCCAGAGGAGGGATAAAGACAAAGAACCTGCTGCATTTGTTGTTGAGGGGCAAAGCAAAGAGATCACAGCAGGTTGATCCCACTTGTGGAATATCGTGTTTGCCACTGATTGATTTAGAGACCACTCATGAGGCATCAGAATAACTCTGCTGAGCCTGCCTGCTAGAATGTTGGATTTCCCAGGAATGTGCCTTGCAGTCAAGAAGCTGTAGGACGAGGTTGCCCATTGTCAAACCCTCATTCCTTCTCAACATAAGGGGTAAGATCTGGTTTCTCCCTGTTTGTTGATGTACTATACTACCTATATATTGTCTGTATTGTAATAGTTCCCAGAGGCAGAAGGCTCTGAAATGCTTGCAACACTAGAAGCACCGCTGCCGTCTCTAGGACACTGATATACAAATTGGTCCCTTGTGTCGACCATGTGCCTTGGACCATGTGACCCAGGTAATGACCCCCAGCTGGGAAATGTCCATGGTCAATGTGGCATTGGGTTGTAGAAGAACAAAGGGTCATTCTTGCTCGAGTTCTTCCAAGTGGAGCCACCATAGACGTGAGTCTTTGCACACACAGGATAACCTGATAGGGTGAGTCAATGGTTAGACGTGTAAGGACCAGTGGACTGCCAGAGTCCACTGAAGTACTCGCATGTGTAAGTGAGGTGCTGGAATCAAGGTTATCATGGCAGACATCGAGCCTAATGCACTGAGGACTAGGCTTGCTGAAGGTATTGGAATGGCTAGAATTTGTGGGATATGTGATGCTAAAGTGTAAATCCTGTCTAGAGTCAGGTAGACTAGACAATTGGCTGTGTCTAGATAGGTTCCTATAAAGTCTATCAACTGTATGGGATGTAGCTGAGATTTCTGCATGTTGATTGTGATGCCCAAGTTGGGGGCAAACTGTAGTAGATAATCCCTGGCTTGTAATAGTGGATGTACAGTTGGTGCAGTCAGGAGCCAGTCTTCTAGATAAGGAAACACATTGAATCCATGCAGTCTCATGTGAGCTGCTACTACCTCCATGCATTTGGCAAACACCCTGGGAGCTGTGGTGAGATCAAAGGGCAGTACTCTGAACTGTTAATGACTGGCCCCCAGCAGGAAGTGAAGAAACATTCTGGAGTGCCTGTTCATTTTGATGTGATAGTAAGCTTCCCGAAGGTCAGTGGAGCACATCCAGTCATCCTTTCATAACAGAGGTAGAATGGACTGAACAGTGACTACTCCGAACTTCACACAGTCTACTGATGTGTTTAGCAGGGTTAGGTTCAAGATTGGCCTTAGGTTCCCTGTCTTCTTTGGCACTAAAAAGAAACTTGAGTAAATTCTGGATCCAACTTGGTCTGGTGGAACCTCCTGGATGACTTTTTTTTCTAGCAGTTTTGCAATCTGTAAAGCTGCTTCCTCCCTCTAATTGGGTGGAACATCAGGGAGAGTTTTGTTTGATTTTGGATTCTGGAAAAATTGGAATTGAATATACTTTGGATATGATCCTTTGCATCCAACACTCATTTGTGATGGCTAACCAGGCACCAGGGTACAAGGATAAGCACCCTCTCACTGCCACCAGAAAGGGACAGTTGGGCAACCTCTCAGGAGCCCTGAAAGGATCTATCCAAGAGGGAATCTTATAGGTTCATAGGTAGGTACTAGGCTATCTGCCCGAAGGCATTTATAAGCCTAGCCAGAATGTGTTGGCTTTCACCGCCCCCTTAGATTAGTTCCCTGTGCCTCTGTCCAGCATAGCCACTGAAGTGATCCCCGGGGTTAACTTTCTGTTTCCCATCCACTCGTCAAGGTTTCTCTTGAAGAGTTCTAGTGAGGAGCTCTCCCTAATGTAGATTGGAATCTTATTCCAAAGCATGGGAAGTCTCTGGGACAGGAATCTATCCCTCCAGCACGTCCTATTTATTGTTGTGGTGAGGTTTAGATCCCTAGAGCGTGTGGCTTGAGGGGATAAGGTTTTTTTTAGGTGGAGCATGTCCATCAATTCTGGGTTGGACATGGCCTTATATGTCAGGGAGAGATCACCTCTGAGCAGGTGGTATGCAACCGAGTACAGCTGGAGTTTCTTCAATCGAGCTGCATAGGGCATCTGTTTGAGGCCAGTGATCCTCTTGGTGAGGTACTTCGGTGGTCTTTCCAGCTGTTGCAGGTGTCTTGTAAGGTACATTCCAAATGGGGCATTGTACTCTATGATGTGTCTGATGAGTGATGAGTAGAGGGGCACAATGACCTGTTTTGATCTGGATGCAAACCCTTTTGTGATTAGGTGGGCCACATAGAAGGATTTTTTTTAACCATTTTGGCAATGTCATTATCAAAGGAGAGATTACTATCTACTTGGGTCCCCAGATCCCTTATTATATTTTCTGTATTTAGGGGACTACCACCTATGTGGTAGTTTGTGGGTACTTTGTTATTTCCAAAGGAATAAAATGCACTTTTTGGCATTTAGCTTGAGGCCATGATTTTGACACCAGGTATCCATCTCAGTGAGACCCTTTTGGAGAATGTCTGTGTCAGCCAGTGAGTCAATTATAGTCCCTAGTTTGCAGTTGTCTGTGAACTTGATCAGCCATAGTTCTCCTGTGATTGTCTGTACCTCTGAGAAGTATATGCCGAACAGGAGGGGTCCTAGGACTGAGCCCTGGGGAATGCCACTTGTAACTGGTTTAGAGTCAGACCTAGCTCCAACAACTCTCGCCATGTGGGTTCTGTCCATGAGCCAATTTGCAACCCATCTTGTGACACAGGGGTTTATGTTCAGGCTGGTGAGCTTGTCTATAATACCAGAATGGGGAATGGTGTCGAAGGCCTTTGCGAGGTCTAGGTAGGCTGTGTGTACCACCTTTCCCTTGTCTATAGCCTTGGTGACTGTCTCAAAGAAGTCCACCAGGTTTAGGAGGCATGATCTGCCCTTAACAAATCCGAACTGGGTAGGGTCTAGTGTTTGGAGGTTCCCAATGTCTCTGTTAATGAGTTCCATGATGATGCGCTCCATAGCCTTGCAGACCAAGCTAGTCAGGCTTATAGGGCGATAGTTCCCAGGGTCTGTTGTGGCTCCACCTTTGTGGAGTGGAATAACTGTTGCTGTGCACCACTCTATGGGTACATAGCCTTTGGAGAGGCTGAGTTTGAACAGTGTGTTTAGGTGAGGGGTTAATTAATCTTTGAGCTCGTTTAGGACGCAGCCTGGGAAACCGTCCTGTCCCATTAATGCTGTGTTTTTGGCTTTGGACAGGGCTAATTTAACCTGAGTGTCTGTGATTTCAGGGGCTCTACATTCTTCTGGTATGGTTATGGGCCCTTTTGGGGGTGAGAGGGGGGTGAAGTTTGCACTGAACCTGTCTGCCAGGATGTTGGCGATATTGGTCAGTTCAGTGTATTTTGTGCCATTCTGCACTAACTCCGAGCAGATCTGAGCATTGCCACTTAGATTCTTGACATAGCTAAAGAATGCCTTGTGGTTATCTTTGGAGTCCATGGCAATTTTTCTTTCAAAGCTTGCCTTGGATGACGTTATGAGGGATCTTAGTTTCTTGCTGATACTGATCAGGGATGTCTTCCCTTCTTGGGATTTTACTCTTTTCTGTACTAGTTTCCTCCTTCTATTGTATAGCTTGTTTATGGCAGGGGTCCACCAGACTGGTTTCCTTTTCTTGGAGGAGTGAGTCTTGGTTTTGCTTGGGATAGCACGATCCATGCATTCTTTTAGGTGCCTGTAGAATGCATTAGTAAAGGATTTTGCAGCTTGGACAGCATTATCCTTTAGCATGGGGGCTTTGAAACTTTCCACCTTCGTCTTAAGTAACGTGAAGTTTGCTTTTGAAAAGTTTTTCATGGTGGTTTCCTTGTCCGGGGGTGTGGGCGGAATGTAGATATCCAAAGTGATTTGTTTATGGTCAGATCTAACCAGCAAGGGGTTGACCTCCGGTATGCAACACTGGCTGCCCATGATGGTGATGACCTCGTCCAATATGTTGTCACCTCTAGTGGGAGTGTTGACCAGTTGTTCCAGGGAGTTTGAGTTTATAAATTTTAGGAAATGTTGGGCAAAGGGAGTTAGTACTTGAGTAGTTCTCCCAGTTAATGTTTGGGTAGTTGAAATCACGCAATATTAGGGTGTTTGGTAGGACCTTTATGTTACCCAGTGTTTCCAGAAATGCATAATGGGGGTCCTGGGACATGGTGGGTGATCTGTAGCAAGCTACAATTTGAATTGCAGTTTTGCTCGTTAGTTGCACATGGATACTCTCTGAAGCATTGCGCTGTGCCACTAACCTGGAGGTGTGGGTATCCTTGATGAATATGGATACTCCCCCGCCTTTTGTATTTCGGTCCGGGTTCTGTGGCCGAAATGTATGGTATGAGTTGTAGCTTGGTAGTGTTGGGGCGCTCTCTGGATTCTTAAGCCAGGTTTCTGTTACTGCACATATATCAATTTTCTCCATACTGAGGAGTGCCTCAAGTGCGTGCATTTTGAGGTTTAGACTTCTGGCATTGAGTAGTATTACCTTCAGATTTTTGTTACTTGTGCTATTTACGGCGGTGGGTTTGTCTTTTGAGCCTTGCCTAAAAATGGTAATATGGGGATGGTAAGAACCTTGGCCAGTATTCGAAAGCCTAAAGGTGACAGGTGCAAGCTGTCTCTAGCAAAGCAGCGTGGCTTGTCGAGCATGTCATCCCAGGCAGACAGACACTGGATCCCCTTTGAATGACACCAGAAATGTAGCCAATTGTTGAAATTGATAATTTTTTCTTTATACCATGGTATCATTCTTGGTGAGGGCAGGATGCTACTCAGGTTCAGGGTCATACCGGCCTGGGCTATGTGATCAGAGAGCTCTTACATGTCTCTTTTCATGTAGTCCAGGGAGGTACGGCTCAGGTCATTCACACCAACATGGACAATGACAGAGTCATATTTGTACTTGTTCTGGAGTGACCTGAGTTCTTGTGTTGTGTGGCAGATCCTGGCACCCGACATGCAGCTAACAGTAACCTTCTCCTTATTCAGCCTAGTGAGTGGGACGTCAGTGTGCCTGACTATAGAGTCACCTATTACTAGTATGTTGGGTATGTTATTTTGCCTTGAGGGCTGTGATTGCATGGCACACTGGTTTTGTGAAGTATGTGTTTCATGGTTTGTGTTGGGGGGTGTGGAGGTTGCTTGGATGTCTGCTTTGGAGGGTTCTGTTGCTTTTGCAGATTTTTATTTAGAGCCTCCAAGTATGTTTTCATGTGTTTACGTGTGTTTTTACCGGTGCTGGTTTAATGGGTCTGTGTGAGACTGGTGGTGTGATGCCAGTATTTCCCTTCTCCTCTTGACTGTCTGATCCAGTCTTGGGTTGAGAGAGCTTAGCCTCTAGTTTGGCTGTATAATTGCATCTCTCGCATGTATTAGTGTTTGGTGGTAGGAGGAGAGGGTTGTCTGTGTACATGAGGCAGTTGTTACATTGCCTCAAAATGCCCAGATTCACCAGTTGGACTGGAGAGTACACCTGAAACTGCCCTTTGGACATGCCTGGATAGATACAGTAAACTGTTTTACTGAATGGCTGATAAGGTCGAATAGAGAGCCTTGTCCTTCTGTAGTGCCAGGGTTTATAAGTGCTTGCTATGAGTTCTGAGCAAGTGCCGAACTGAGAAATGAATGGCTTGAGTGCTTAAGTTGAAAGTTTGTGATCCTTGATTTTACAGACCCCCTTTTCCTTGAGGGTGGCATCTACCATTATAGTTATTTCCCCCTCTGTCTCTGGGAGAAAAATTTCCCTGTGATTCCAGAAAAGGATCTTGAGACTTTTTGAACCACAGTTTCTTACCACTGCACTGGCTCCTGGAGAATGGTCTTTATGGAGTAGAAAAATGGATTCCGACGGCAGCCGAGGTCTTTCCATCCTTCTCACTATGGAAGAGCATCTCTTTAACAGTGGGACTAAACAATGATGAGCCATCAAAAGGAGCACTGATGAAGGATGCCTTGAAAGATTCTGTGAAGTTACAGAACTGCATCCATCATGATGCCTTATAGCAATGCCTGAACCGGCCACCCTTGAGGTACTCTCTGCAGCATGCAAGATTAGCCTCATTGACATGTTAGAGATAGACTGTAGTGTGGCCAATATAGAAGAAAAGGTTTTCTGCTCCTCTGCAGACATGGACCTTGGGGCAGAACTAGAGAATTCCTTAGTTAGTTCCCTCTGTAGTCTGGTGAAGTGCAGGAGGTAAGTCAGCAATCGCAATGAGAAAGTCGCTGAAGCATGCACCTGCTTTCCAAATCTTTCCAAAGCCCTAGACTCCCTGTTAGGGGGATGGACAGAGGAGCTCTGTTTGACCAGCTCCTTTTTAGTGGCTGCTGCAATGACCATGGCATCTACCAGGAAACCCTAGGTCCAGTGTTGCCTATCAGACATGGCACTAAGGATCTTGTCAGCTATCTTTGGAATGGGGTCCACAGTGTCCAGCTCCTTCCATACCCTGTGGGAGACAAGGTTGATAAGATCATCTGTGGAGGGATACACAAGATGTAGACAGGCCAGACCCAAAGGCCTCCAAAATCACCAACTCCCCTGAGGAAGGGCTTTGGGTAGACCAACCATCTTTCTGGTGCAGGACTTCAAGGATGTCTCCAAAGGAGACATCATCCAGTGGAGATCTTGGGGACCCTCCCCCTTCATCAAAGTCCATGTCTTCTGTCAGTGATTCCTGAGGGAATCCAAGTATCTCATCTTGCACAGTCTCTTTTGGGGTACCTCCTCGGTGGGATATTCCAGGGAAGTGTAGAAAGAGACCGAGAACTCCACAGATGGAGCTGCTTGGAGGCTCTTAGGGTCTGGCTGTCCCTGAGGTGGAGGATGAGCATGGTCAGGCCAGAAGTCAGAGCAGGAGTGAGATCCAAAAAGGGTAGAGTCTCAGCTGGGAGAAAATCCTCTCCACTACTTCGAATGCAGAAGGACCCAGAGAAGCCAAAAGCGATCTCCCCTGTACAGAGGTTCTAGAAGCAGACAACTCCAACACCTCACAGATCCACTGCACCAAAGGGGAAATTGCAGCCAAGCTGTCATGTACTGAGGCTCCAAGAGAAAGAGATGGCTCTGAAAGCTTTGGAGTTAAGGACATTCCCTCAGACATGACACTGATGCTTTAACTCTGAGATCCATTGTGGTCTAAGAAGGGCAGAACAAATTGAATCAGAGACATTTTTGGAGCCGAGGAAGGAAGGGCCATCGGATCCAATGTGTTGACTCTTGATACCTCTGGATCTGAGGGCTGTAAAAGGGAAGGTCTGATCAGAGAAGGAGAAATCAAAAGCACAGAGGTAGGGTGGCTCATGGATCATGTGGAGGAAGGAGAAGGCAAAACTCCCATCTGTATCTGCGTCCTGAGGAATTTCCTCATCATTCTGTCCACCTCCATTGTTACCCCAGGCCAAGATTTTCTAGGACCTACAAAAATACATTAGGTTTAACTCATTATGAAAACGGTGAAGACTTTGAAAGGGCGAGTGAACACATGGGTCAAGGATGACAGGATAAAAGATATGAGAATTACAATTACAATATTATTGACCCTTTAGAGTTTCCCCCACTCTGACAGTTGAAGAGGCTAAAGAACAAGAAATATACTTAATACAACTACAACAGTGTGAGGGCTCATTAAGGGGGGAGATTTTAAATACCAGACAAGATGTATACTTGAGGGGTAATTTTGAGATGGAAGGTGAACAAATTATACAGGATGATTGTAAATTCATCTTTAAGAAGTTCAGCATTTTTAATTATACTAGTATGGATGTCATTAAGGTGTTTTCAATTTGTTTATTAAGGCCCTTAAGTTCATTCCTAGTACAACAAGTGATATCGGTAAAGTTCTAATTGACTTAGAACTGTTCATTAGGAAAAATAATTTAGAACTTTTGTTCCCAAGGAATGGTGAGGTGCATGAACAGGAGAACACACTCAAGAAAAAAAGTACATATAATCCACCTTTGCACCCACAACTTAAAAATTTTGAAATACTAGTGGAAAAGGAACTTAGGAAGGTTATTCAGGGAAATAAAATCTATCCCAACCTGCCTTTAGAAGAAAAAATGTGTCTTGACGAGTTAAAAAATTATAAATATCCTAGGGTTACGAAACCTGACAAAGGGGGTGGGATAGTGTGGACACTGTATTATATGTGTTTAAAATAATGAAAATTTTGAATGATGACAATAAGTACTCCAGAGTCTCCAAGAATGAGATAAATGTGGCTTACCACAAAGTGAACTTTATGTTAAAAGACTTACTGCAGGAAGGGATGATTGATGATGGCACTTTTAACTTCTTATGGGGGGATAAACCTTTAATACCATCTATATTTGGTATCCCAACAAAATCATAAAAATATGGCCGATCCCACTCTTAGGCCCATAGTTTCTGCAAATGGAGCTTAAACATTCCCGCTTTCTAACTTTTTGGATGTAAAACTTTAAAAAGTATGGATTTAACAGAAGGGGATTCTTAGTGATTCATGGCATTTTCTACAGAGTATTAAGCCTATCCTATACACCATACAATTGACATTTCTCACCATTGACATTGTAGACCTTTTTACTGTTATACCTCACACTCTAGGTCTAGATTGGTTTGAAGACGCCCTTTTTGATAGAGGTGTGTTTTCAAGGGATGAATGAAGAATTTGTGTGGAAGTTATGGAGTTGGTGTTGGGAAACAATTTTGTACGCTTTGAAGGAGATTTTTTTCAACAGGAAATTGGGGTTGCTATGGGGGCATGTTGTGCCCCACATGTGATAATACTGTACTTTCTATGTGGGAACACAAGTTCATTTTTAATTCTACCTATACCAAATATTGAAAACTTTACAAGTGGTACCTGGACGACATTTATATTTGTTTGGGTGGGTACAGAGGACAAGCTGATGGAATTCCTTGAATACATTAGTACCGGTACAACATTTTTGAAGTTTACACACAACATTTCTAATGACATATTGAATTATTTGGACATTTCCATTTTCAAAGATGATGAGATTCAAGGGTTTAAATCGATGATTTACTGTAAGGACACCTTTTCGTATTCCTATTTATACTATATTAGTGCCCATCCCTTCAAGCAAAAAGGGAGCATTGTCAAAGGACAATTTGTTAGAATATCTAGAATGATTTCCAGGGAGCAAGGTTTTCTAAATGACGTTATTAAGCTCAAAAATATGTTTATAGATAGGAAGTACCCCCAGAAATGCTTGTTGATGTAATAACAGAGTTGAAAGAAGGAGGAAAGGATAAGTTCAGCCTCATTCTAGGTAAATATGATATTAGGTATGAACAGGACTGCTCTACCCACAAGATTAATCCTACCTTTAATGAAATAACTGGTACAGAAGATGACAGGAATTACAAAGGAGCTTTTGTAATGAACTATAACAGTGCTGCACAGACATTATTACAAATAATTGGGACAGATTTGCTAGTTTTTTTGGATTTAGAAAAGATTCTTAAGGACCCATTCAAATTTGTAGTTAGAAAAGGGTGCAGCATAAAAGAGATTCTAGAGAATAACAATACTTTTAGGAATGGTGTAGGGAAGACAAAGGCAGGAACACTTAAATGTGCTACTTGCACTCAGTGTCCCCATGTTTTGAATAGTGATTTGGTTACTATTATGTGCAGGGACAGACATATTGAGGCTAAGACATATGCCAACTGTAACAGTTTGGAGGTGGTCTTTTTAGCTCTATGTCAAAAATGTGATGCTTTCTACATAGGGAAAACTGAGCCTAGGCTTAGGAAAAGGATATATTAACATTTATATGAAATTAGCACTAAGAAGGAAAGAAATGCTTTATGTAATCACACTTGTAGTTGTGCCTAAGCCACTTACAGATTTTTTTGTTCTGGAAATAGTAGCTCAGGATCCTAGGGAAGCACCATGGGATATGAGGACTGAATACAGGAATATTTATTGGCAATTAAATTTGGAAGCCAATAGACCACCTGGTTTGAATGAAAATATTTCCCTGGCCCCCTTCTTAAAACTTAGAGCAGCTAGGCTATGAATGCTGTACACCTGTTTTGATTAGATTTAATTATGCAGAGTTCTATACCAGTTGTGGCATTATTTTGTTTGCTTTTTTTACAATGGTTGGGTCTGCTATACCTGAAGGGTTAAGTTTTAACTTTTTTTAGACTGTTTAGCTGTTCACCCCAGTATGCCTTTTTTACAGGATAGTTATTTGCATTTTGCACATTTTCATTTTGTACATTAGATGGTGCTATTTATCAAGTTGTAAACATATATTTTATGCATTCTAAAACATTTTAGCTATTTATTAATAATTATTGCTATGTTTTTAATGTTATTGCTGTTATTTGTACATTTTGATTCATAATTTTAGATTCTGAATTTCTACGTTATTTAGTTGAAATGTTTGGATACTTCAGGCTGGGATTGATAACCCTTTATATGTTATTGGACATGTATAGGTTTTTTGTTGTTTTGTTTTTACATACTTGGTGATATGTCTGTTGTATTTGTGGCCTTTCTAGTTAATTTACTGATTAAGGGATCTATTGTTCAAGTATTCAAGTTATTTGGTGGTGTTTATGGGTATTTAAACCAGGGGATTGCACGTCACTGTTGTCTGAAGATGTCCTACTATTGGTGTGAAAATGCGTTAATGTGGTATTTGTGTTTACACTAATAAACTTGTTGGTTTTTACTGTCACTCCTCCTCATTGTTCCTGATACCTCCCAGTGCATGTTTGTGGATTTATTAGTCACTACAGCTTCTGTTGTAGTTCGTTAGGCACCAAATTCTTGTTTATTTTTGGTCTTTTTGAACACTTGCAATGAAGTTGGCATGTAGCCAGATTTTGAGTGGTTATCTAAAAATGGATAAGACAAAAGCTAGGATATCATGTCTTATGAAGGACATAGAAAATGTCTGTGCAGCTTTCCCAGAATGTCAATGGACAGCACTCAGTCCAAAGTTAAACAGTTTTTGATATTTAAGAGAAAAGCAACAGACATTGCAGGTCCACTTGTAAAATCAAATAGGAGCTACTTATACTGGTAATCCCTGGTTATTCAACATTTCCTGAGGCAGTACCCCAACGAAGACTGAATGCAAAGTCCATAGCAAAGAACTAGAACTGTTCTTTTCTGGAGTAGGCATTCCCAGATAAAATCTTATTGACCAAGTTACCCCCTTCAAGTCCAGAGTAATGAATGAGCTGTGTATATTTTTTTAAGTGAAAGAAAAAAAAGAAAGGACATTGATATACTAGCCTCAGACAGATGGGCCAGATGAACCCTTAAACAAACCCTTAAACTTTGAAAGTGTATGTCACAAAAGATTATAGAACAGAAAGGGAGAAATTGGGACAAAGAGCTCCTGCATCTTCTCTTTGTTATAAAGGAAGTACCTAAAGCTTTACCGGATTCACATAATTTGAACTGCTAATGTGGGAGGCATCCTGAGTCTTGTTAGATATAGGAAAAGAAATAATGGCTGGTAGTATTTAGCCCAACAGGACAGGTTAACAACTATAATGCCAGGCAATAAGAGAACATACAGACATAGTACAAGAGACAAAACAGCATATGATAGAAATGGTCACTTCACCGAATTCAAACCAAGAGATAAAATACCTGTGTTAGCACCCACTACTGAAAACAAGTCCCTTACAAAGAGGCAAGGACCTTTTGAAATCACAGAAAAAAGAAGTAAATTATGAGACAACTGGAAAAAAGAAAGCCAGTATAGTTCTAACACATATATGTTTGGAAAATTTGGGACAAAACTGAAGTTTCTGTAGCAACTATGCCTGCTAAGGAAGTTACCCCACGAGCATATTCTGACATCATAACAGATGAACCAACAAAGACTTAAAAAAGTAAAAAGTCATAGGCATTCAGAAGCCATGTAGCTAAAACACTGGAATGTCCTTAAGGGGTTATTAGCATATATCTCATGGGCTGCCAATACATGAGTTTAATGGTATACTACACAATTAATACTCTACCTTGGCTGGGTTTTTCTTGCAGGTTTTTTCTGAATGTTTTTTCTGTGTGACCTTTATATCTTTATTTTGGGCATCACAATAGATGAGACATTACCAATGTCTCAGAAACAAGAAGCAAATGAATTTGTACTCAAGAATAAAGACATATTTGCACATTGCCTGGCAGAACTACTATAACTCAACACAACAAACAAAGCATGTCAAGTGAGAAAGTAAATTTTAAACCATAATGAATAACAGAATCCTGTCAGGCAGTTAAGAAACACGTACATAAAATGCTTAGACTTGGGGGTCATAGCTGAATCCCAAAGTAAATGGAACAGTCCCATTGTATTGGGCCCCCAGCCCGATAGGTCTGTAAGGTTTAGCAATGACTTTACAAAATTAAATTCCATATCTAAATTTGATTCATATCCCATCTTGGGACAAGATTAATTGAGGGAAAAAATTAACAAGGCTAGCTTGTTTCCACTCTGGACTAAACCAAAGAGTATTGGCAAATTCCAATAGCCACAGAAGCTAAGGACAATTTGCATTTTCCACACCAATTCTGTTGTAGAGTCTTGCCTGTTGGTCTCACTGGAGCACCTGCTGTGTTCCAGAAGCTACTGCACAAAATTTTTAGACTCCTTATCAGATATGCAATAGCCTACCTGGATAATGTAGCAATATTCTGTGAAGATTTGGGAGGTCATTTCCTTAAAGCTCAAGCCATCCTGTATTACCTACATGAAGCAGGATTAACTGATAACCCAGCTAAATGTGAATTAGACATAGCAGGAACCTGCTATTTGGGCAATGTAATAGGTCAAAAGGTTATGAAATCACAAACCATCGAATCTGAAGCAGTACAAAACAGTCCCACACCAGCTACTAAGAAGCAAGTTAAGGCATGTTAGGCCTGGCTAGCTATTATTGTAAATGTATTCGTAATTTTGCTACCATTCTTGCTCCCTGACTGTCTTGAAGGTAAGGTTCTCTTGAATGTAGGCAGCTGAAGTAAAACAATCTTTAGGCAACTAAAAAATATCTTGTGGTCAGAACTAATACTTAATATTTTCAGATTTTTTCAAGTAATACATAATGCACACACACATTTCTAATGTAAACATAGGTGCAGCCATGTCTCAGGCTGGTTCCCATTCAGAAGCCTGAAACATCATAAGCCTGAAAATCAAAATCCTGAAACCAAAAGCCTGAAAATTCAGAATCCTGAAAACTCAAAATCCTGAAAGCCCAAAATCCTGAAAGACCAAAATCCTGAAACTCAAAATCCTGAAAACACAAATAATGCTAATATGTCACTATAAAGACACTAATATCTACCAACTGACCCTGACCCTAACCCTAACCCTAAGGTCCGTCACTATCGCACACTCACCTGACCCGCGCCCTAACCCTAACTCACTTAAACCGCCCTAACCCCAATATTTGTCACTATTGCATACATGCCTAACCTGCGCCTAACCCTAACTCACTTAAACCGCCCCTAACCCTAAAATAAAACCAACCGCACACTTACCTGACCCCAACGCATGACCTAACACCACAGGGCTAACAATAGCAAAGCCACAATGACATCAGTATGTCTATTTTGTGTTTTCAGGATTTTGAGTTTCAGGATTTTGGTCTTTCAGGATTTTGGGCTTTCAGGATTTTGAGTTTTCAGGATTCTGAATTTTCAGGCTTTTGGTTTCAGGATTTTGATTTTCAGGCTTATGATGTTTCAGGCTTCTGAATGGGAACCCTCAGGCTACATATAGGGATGAGCATTTTATTTATAAAACTCAGTAGTGCTCTAGGACATTATTCAGATAAATATAGAGACAGAATGCCTTACCATAGTATGAGCACTCAATGCCCTAAAATGCTACTTGCTGGGTAAGACATTTGTATTAATTACTGACCATTCTCTACAGAGGATCCTCTAGCAGGAATACTGCAACTCATAATTGTCTAGATGCACTTTGACCCTTCAGCTTTATAATTTCAGGGTTCAGCATTTACCAGGCTGAAGTCACTTAAATATAAATGAGATGTCTTAGGCTGCCTTTCCCATCCATGAATGCTAGAACTGATGGTTTTACACTCTAGTGGGGTCATCTGAAACACTGATTGCTGAGTCTGGTACATACATTGCAGTGTTGGGCTGTATCTGCTAGGGAAGACTTTTACAGGGGATATATCATGAGGGAGGAATACGAAACAGGCACACTGGCCAGCATGAGGCAAGTCTCTACTTTAACCAATGAGGAAAAGGTGCTTCTTGAAGTATATAATGGCCACTACATATTTAAGAAATTAGATTCATGACTTTTGAGTCTGAAAAGGATTCCACAGAGGAGTCTTCATGAAAATGCTGTTTGAAAGGTGCTGCTGTAACCTGAAGTTGGAAATGTGTCCCTGCAGTCTGAAAGTGATAAAGATCTGCAGTCCTGCACTAGAAAACTTGTGGGAATTACCAGACTCATGTGGCAAAGTCTGTTGAAAACACTGGTGACTATAATTACTGTTTGCTTTTAAAAACCCTGTATGTAGAAATACTGCATGTGTGAAATGAACTCTGGTAAGACAGCTGTTATTAGAGTGGATTTTGCTTTGTTATTTCCCATGTATTGTTGCAAGACAGTGCCTGTCCTTTATCTCTGTAAATAAACTTTGTCTAAACCTGAGAAAGCGGTTTTCTCGAACTGGCTTTATTATTGCAAACACTATATAAATGTCCCCCCCTCTACACACACACACACACACACACACACACACACACATATATATATATATATATATATATATATATATATATATATATATCAGTTTAGATCGCTATATATCCACATATACATATAATGAAAGCAGCTTCTAAATGGGGAAGAAAGGTGTCATGTATCATTGTCACATGTCAAGACAAAAGAGAAAATAAGTGACATTAATGCAGCTATCATGTACGGTTGTTATCATTTAGAGAAAATCTGAAATGTGAGAATTATATAGAAGATTTAATGCAGAATATTATTAAATGTGGTGAAGCACATTGGTGAGGTGATTCATAGACATAAGTAGCAAGGTCACACTATTGGGGAACAGCTCAGAAAGCAAGGTTAGGAAATGACTGCACAGTATTACAAAACCAAGCAGTGTTGGATGCAGCACAAGGCAACCGAGGTAGCTGCACAGGGCTTCGGGCTGGCTTGGTGGCCCAATAAATGTTAAAAGAGGAACTGCACCACCCAAATCTCCTAACCCAAATTATCAGGTTACACTTAGCTGCCCTGTTGTGATATGGTACAATTTCTTCTCTTTCATTTGCTTGAATATATTACCAGTGGGAGACAAGACTTCCTGGGTGCTTGTCACTGACAACACAAATCAGCACAGTCATTTTGGAAAGCTGTTATCAAGACTGCCATGTTTAGTGTGAATCCCATTGGTAATTATCCATTGTGCATGCATGCATGTGTGTGTGGCTGTGTGTAAATGTCAGTTTGCCAAACAGAAACATCAGATGAAGAAGTAGAAAGACACACAAGTGCATTTGAGAAGGTTGGCAGCAATTTTGTGGGGGTCAACAATAAAACATGGAGCAGAGAAAACTACTATCATGGTAAAGGTAAAAATAACAGAGTACTGCAGTGGTAAACAGCTTTCTTTTTCAAATTTAACTGATTCACATAATGGGCTAGATTTTGTAAAGTCTGCTGAATCCAGTGCATTCTCCCGAGGTTAGTACAAAAGTTGCATATAAGCCTGTAGTTTATAAATATACCAAAGTGAACTTAGAATATCTTGACTCATGACAGAGTTTCTCAGTAGCAGCGGCATACTATATATCATTCACAACTACTCCATTAGTCTTGAAAACTATCTCATAAAGCATGATGTACATTAAAGTTACAGAAATACTGTCCCGGTCTAAGCTAGCTAACATTCATATATACATATCTACAACAATTCTGCCAGTATGCTCAGAGAAAAACTAATGTCTTTCGGCTTTTCCTGGTTAGGGGTCGCCACAGTGGAACTCCGTTCTGCTAATGACTGGCAGTGGATTTTTTACAGTGCCGAGTTGCCAGCCCGATGCCCAACCTTCAAAGAAGGCACACCCATTCAAGCACGCACCTACCTGCATGTCTTTAAGCATCACTCGACAGTGGGGAGGACATGCAGACTCCATACAGAAGGTGCTCCAGCCGAGACTCGAATGGGAGAACCTCTTGCTGTAAGGCGGCAACGCTAACCGCTGCACCACCGTGGCCATGGAATATCTCTGTAAGTCATTTATTAGTAAAATATACTTGCTATCAGAACTGGAATCCATAACATTTCTAATAAAAAATTAATAAATGTGAAGGGCAATCACGGTCACATGTCCACAGCTAACCGTAGCTAACAATGGGTGCGGGACATGTGGAGAACACAGGTAATACACACATCCAAGAAAAGTGGGAGATAGAAAAGTATACATGGGGTACAGATGATAAAGATGTACACACAGGAGACATGTTGGAATAGAAAAATCTGAGGGGTAGTCAGAGGAGCAAGGGTATTGTTTTTTTTTTTTTTATGAGAATAGGTCCCATTTTTTAAGAATAGAAGGAAAGGTAAAGGCAGGGAAAGAGAAGGAGAAGGCCAACATAGCAAGCATACTCATATAACAAATATCACAACACATGACAGGCAAAGGTCAGAAATAAACAGTACGCCGAGGTACATTACACAGATGTACAGTGTACAACACGGGCAATGGAAAGTTGGCAGTTGTGTGTTGTAGGGTAATAAATATTGAATAATCCAATATCCAAGTAGTCTGTCAGCAGTGCAAATGTAAGCCAAGCAACATCACAGATGAGTAAATGCAGCCCCTGGAATGCTGGGAAATATCAGCAGAGGACAGAACTGAACCTCTGACCATACATGTGAAAAGCAAACAACCAAGCACAGTGCCAAACAGCACTCTTATAGCAAAGCAGCAAACTGAATGCTACCTACACAAGTAGGTATACACAACTCAAACAGATGTGTAAAGGAATGCATATGTCACACACATATGCCATGTCAAAGGCAACACACCAGTGTAGGTGTATAGATATGACCTTCATTAGCCTAACAGGAAACTATTTGAAAGCAATGTCAATACACACAGACACAGCAATGCCACATAATAATAATACATGGTCACAAATCTATGATTAATGCTATATAACCAATATCGGGTTGTGCACATGAATTTCAACAATGTACACTGGTTACGATGTAACACACAAGTATAACAAGAACAAGGATGTAGTGCAAGCAGTCCCCAGCAACTTGTGTGCACATGTCCTGCATCTGTATAACTGGCACAAGTTGACCTTGGAAAAAAACAACTACATGAAAATGGAGGAGAATTCCAACAAAGGTGAACATATACTATGCATATGTGCAAGACATATGACATACCTACAAAGGTAGAAGGGAGGTGGACAACATGGGCCCACATCAAGAAAGACATGGCATCAAATTTACATAGGCAAATGTTAAAGCAGGGCAATGTAAGGTGACACATTGTAAATGCATGTTTACATCACATAGGGCAGTGTTGAAGTCAACCCAAAGTATACTGAAGTAAATGGTCAATGTATGTCACATGGGCAGGCTGCATTGCTGACGTCAACAAAAATGGGTATGCATAAATCACCCACACAGTATTCTGCAATAATATAACAGCAACATGCATAGGTAAGCAAGCTAAGAATTGCTATCACATGCACATATATACTAGCATGCCTATGCAAAACAACATATGTGATAAACACCCATGGTTATACGTCATTGATCCTGGTTATGACTGAGCAAAGGACAGTCCTGTAAGCAACATTACAGCACATTAACATGAAGTCACTGACTGCTCACAGTTCCAAAGTACAACAGTGTTTCTCAATTGATTGTAATACATGCAGGGACATATACATAAATCATTCCATGTGTACACCATTTGATGAAATGTGTAAATTTATGTGAATAAGGAATGGATATGTAAATGTAACATAGGCCAAAGAAGGCATACTGTACTGTTACTGAATAAATTAGGATTACCACAGAGAATACATGAATGTTACATTGGTGGTCTATGCATTCAATAAAGCATGACTGACCATATGTATCACATACAATTATATGAAACACCATGGCATCAGCATTGCCAACACATGCCACACACAATAGCATGCCAATATGACAGCATGACAAGTGTCATCCAAAACACAGGGGCAAAGACATGTCTTTTTGTTGAACATACATGACATGGCAAACCATAAATCATACCCATACCGCTGTGGTATTTGTGGAATATGGGCAACATTTGTTTGCCATTTGCTGTCAGTACCACACATGCATACAGCTGAATTGTTGTAGCAGCAACATGTTAATCACAGTACGTCATGGACAGTCGAATGCTGAATGAAAGTTTAGTGTGGTAATGCGTTTCATCCCCCTGTTTAAAATAATGCTACATGTCACATGACATTTAGATATGTATCATATGAACATGGAAGCAAAATGCTATGCATGCACAAGTGAGCATATACAGTCTAATCACTGATATGGCAAACACCATGGTGGCAGCATTACACAAGTGGATCACACAGACAATACTTATGGTCCTGAGGGACTGTCCTGATGGGGATGAACATCATGAATGATCTCCTGGACTACTTCCATGAATGAGTCCCACATAGCCTGAAAAAAAGTTCTCATCATGTCCCTGATCAGTGTCCAAAAGACATCAGTCACCGCCTCCTGGATCTGCTCCTGATAATTGCCTTGTTGGGTGCTGGGTGTCATCTCCTCCAGGGTGCAACAGGGATGATAATATGTGCAGGTCCAGCTTCCTCATCATCATCCTTGTCTCTACCATGGTCATCAGATCATCATCAGAGGACTCTGACATTGTCTGGCATATGCTCATCTCTGATGTCTGATAGGGGAGTGTCCACAGGTCTCATGCTTTGTCAAGGTGAATCACAACACAAGCTAGAAAGTACATATGCATACCTGCTACTACAAGACTACATAACACACCCACTGTGACATAATAAACAGGCAAAAAACAGTCAGTATGAAACCTTATAATACATTATTGCCTTAGTCAACTATACTGCATATGCGACTTATGACAGTAATCAAAACCATAACAATGAAAACAAAAAAAACTGTCAATCCTTCCATTCCTTTGAAAATCATAGCTGACATTAAATTGAAACTAATGTGTGCATCTGTGATCTAACAGACAAGTATGATAAACAGAATTGCTACGAGCTGATAGCTCATCATGCGCTTAACACATTTGTTATGTCCTATTATCTATACTTACATATGTTTTCAATACTGGACCATGTCAGGCCCACTGAGTCCATCACAGAATGTGAGCAGCTTACTCAAGGCCATGCCATGGCATGCATAACACAACTTACCAGTGGAAATCCTGACATCACCTGAACCTGCATGTGCAAAGCCAGTACACTTACATATCCTGACATTTGAAGAGAAGCATGTGATGACACTGTGTCATGCAACACACACACGTCTGCCTTGCATAACCACACTGAGAAAATGACAACGTAACATGAGTAGTGTGCCCTGCACTGTTTAACATTTGTGAGGTATGCCTCAGTAAATTGGTCAGCGGACCGTCTGAGAGAATATCACTATTTCCATGTTTCCTGTCTTGTATGCATGCCCTGCACATTTATATTGGTATGTGAATGTCAACTGTAACCCAGGTGCTTGTGCATGTAATGAGTCATATGAACTGCCACCAATTAACATTTTGGTATAATAAAATTATAGTGGGATTACAATACAGTGTGAAATATGAAAACCATATGTAAAAGAGCTGAGCAAGGCAACATATTCATTGGCTGACCCAACATCAAATTTCTGGAATGCAACACAACACCCGAGGAATACTGTACAATCATAAACACAGTGACGATCTGTGACACATGAAAATATAGTATATGTCGTACAAACAGTCTTGTCTACAAATGTATCAGTGTACTACATATGTTTACTAGCAGTTACTACCCGGCAAAATGCAAACAGCATGATGCTGCTTGCTGATTATATAATAGACAGTTTAAAATGCTTAACAGGAATGCCTGTGTGCAGAATTATCCCTAGATACAAGATACAACTGTGTTTTAAATAAACCATGTAAAAAACAAGCAATCTGGAGCCACGAGTATAATAAGTAGATTTAATCGCAAGTAAAACTTTGCATAAAACGCTTCTTCAGGCAGAAAACTTTTTCAAAGATAAAATCACATATTTATACACTTAATAAAACAGGTAACATTAAAAATTAAGTAATTAAACAATTAATTAAAATCTTAAAGAAACTGTCACTTTACTTTATCTTGTAGCTCTTTCAGTACTGATTTGATACTAAAAGCCTCATTTAGTCCTAGCAGATATTGTGCCCTAAAGCGCAAAATCCACTTGCTTTGTTCTTTTTCAGTTAAGAACACCCCATCAACATATGACATCTGCTATTACCTCTCTTTTATACATGTCATTTCTGTTACTGCTGTTGTTGTCTCCCATTAATACTGTGCCCTTCTACCCCATGCATAGGACAACCCCCATCAGCATCTCAGCCGCAAACAACTGGTATGTACATGTATTAACCTCTGTGTGTTTTACCTCTTTTGGAATGGTACATGCTGGCAAGTATGTGATTAAGAATGTTGTGTTTATTCCTTTGTTTCCCTACAACAATTGCATTTCATCCCTTGCCTCTAGTGCCGGCTTACCACAAGGACATGTCAGGTGTGTGTGTTATGCTTGTTTTCCTCACACATGTCATGTATGTTGCATATGTAACATAACTGTCAACTTTCATAAAACATCCACCATCACTGTTACGAGGAAATGGAGAAAAGTTTATTATTAAAAAATAATAAAAACAGGTAAGTGCTTTTGGAACTAATGTCGCTTCATCAGACCATTTAAAAAACACAATTCCAAAACACTTTTATATATAAAAACCAATAAAATACAGCCAAGTAAACAAACAATCAATCAAAGTGGAATATTAATGAATTGACATACTTACTGAACCAATCAAATGTGGCCTGTATAATACTTAACCTATCTAAAACTTTGAAGATAAGCCCCTACCAATCAGTAACAATAAAATAGTTCTAGCGTGATTGGATACTCCAATACGGCAATAAGTGCTCATTGTCTAAGCCTTATCCAATCACATTATGAATCTACTCATTAACACCAATCAGGTAGTAAAGACATCCACCTATAATCTCACTTATCTCTTAGAACTAGCTTATCTAGGGCAAACATGAGATCATGAGACAGTCAAATATATGAACTGATCTCATCATATCAAAAGCCTAAGATCCCTCAAACTCAGTCAATTAAGGAATTCATATAGTGGGGTCACCACTAAAAACACTGTCAAACAACTCCATCAAATACTATCTGTAATACAGATATAAACACCTTTACTCTAGAGATGTGCAAAAGCCGTTCATGCCAGTAGCTATAAGATCACATAAATATGCTGCATAATAAGCACCTCGGCTAGAAATCAACCACTCTATTACTGCACAATCACGGTGGTGGATAAAGTTATATGGGTATCTCATTTAAGTAATAAAAAATGTTAGAAATTTGTTTACTGCCATACTGAATGATTTTGGTATTAGAGCTGTTAGGGACATTATGTATGTTCACAGTCAATATAGTTCTGATGTAATATTGTTAATATGTACTTTATTAGAGATCATATTAGAAAACAATATTTTTATTTTTGGTAATGATATTTATTTACAGAAATGGGGTGTTGCAAGGGGCACTCCATGTGCAAATTCCTAGGCAAATGTGGTCATGTATTACTGGGAAGATATGTTTTTGTTTAAGAACAATGGTTTCTATGAGTATGTTAAGTTTTATCATCGGTTTGTTGTTGATATTATTTCCTGTGGGTTGGAAGTGAAGAATTACTTAAGCAATTTGTTGAATACTTAGAAACAACTACTAATTTTTTAAGGTTTACTATGTTAATGTCTCTTAGTGAGATTAGTTTTTTAGATCTTTGTCTTAATATGAATCCCATGGGTATTATCATCATGGAATTATATAGGAAGGTATGCTGGAAAAATAATTTGCTTTCCCAAAGTAGCATGCATCCCAGACATATTTTTCCTAACATTGTCAAGGGCCAGTTTTTATGTACTTTGAGGCTATGTACAAGCAATGATGTCTGCACACGGGCAATGGGGTCCCTTAGGACAGAAATTTTGGATATGGGCTACAGTAAGAAATTGGCTGGCAATATATGAAGTGAGGTTGAACTTGAGCGACCTCAGAAGGCTGAACCTTATTATTCAGATGGGCGGAGAGATGAAACATATTTAGATGTTAATAAGAGGACTGGCCCCCCAAAGAAGTTTGAGATTTATAACTATGTTTACCAGTGATGTGGCCCTTGTATGTAACATTATATCTAAAAATTGGAAGATTTTGACCACTGATGCTAGAACAGCAGCCCTTGTGGGCAATAAACCTAAGTTCACCTACAGGAGATGTAATAATTTGAAAGGTCTGTTATGTAATGGCCCTCACCCACAGCTTATTAATGCAATGAGATTAGGCACCTATCCATGTCATAGATGTAAAGCTTGTACTGTCATCTCTAAAAAACAGATATTAAATCATTCAAGATTCAATTTTAGTTTTAGATCTGTAGAGTATGTAGATTGTCAAACATGATATGCGATATATTAAGCTACTTGTGAGAACTGTATGTGTTTTTATGTTGGTAAGATAACAAGGAAACTGAAAGGAAGGATCTTGCAACATATGTATGATATCAAGAATAATAATATGAGCAATGCATTGGCCAAACATATTAGTGAATATAGAGGTCATAAATTCTCTTTTAAAGCTTTGCAACATTGAACAATCAGGTAGATGAAGCTGAGCTAAGATGGATGCTCAAATTACAAGCAGACAGATCCAGGGATTAATGCCAGTATATGTTTGAAACCTGCCCTAAAGGGGCATAAACTGAGGAGCTAATTTTATTGGATAACATATTAACCTGTGAAAGGTGTATCTGATTTAAAAATGTGATTATTCTGTTTTTATCTGTGGATCTGATGAAGCATTGTATGCGAAAGCGCTCATCCTTTGTTTACTGAATTTTTATTAAAGTTTTAGTTTATGCCTATAGCTGTGGTAGCCTTGCTGGTTATTTTTGTGATTATATACTTTTTGTCCAGCATTGGCTTTTATTTGCTAGAGGGTCATTTTGTTTGCTGTGCTATTATACAAAACAATGGGGAGGCAAATTATGGGAGGGCTTTAGTGGTAGAAAATGGCCCTCAATCAGAGCAAATTAAGAAAATAGATTAAGTTGGAACATCTTGAGAACGCACCCTGAAATTTATCATATATTAGGCAGTAATCCTCCTTTATTCATAAGATGGGGAGAAATTTGAAAGGAAGTTTTGAGAGAGGGTTAAGTGTCCAGGGCAAGGATAGTAAAAACAGGGACGGAGTGAAGAAGTGTGGAAGGTGTGCCCAATGCTCCTACATTTTAGAAGCAGCCAGCTTAAAACTGGACAATGGGATAGGTTCCAAAATATATTTTTAAAAGGAAATTGTATTCCAAAAACATTGTTTATCTCACTAAATGCATGGGATGTTCCAGTTTTTATATTGGGAAGACTGAGAGGTGCCTACATAAAAGAATTTATGAACGGGTTTCCTCCGGGTGCTCCGGTTTCCTCCCGCATCCCAAAGACATGCTGTAGGTGGACTGGACATTATAAATTGGCCCTAGGTGTGAGTGCGTGCATGTGTGTGCCTTCTGTGGAAGGTTGGGCGCTGGGCTGGTAACTCGACACTGTAAAACTCCAGTGCCAATCTTGAGCGGACAGGTGATCCGCTGTGGTGACCCTTAACCGGGAAAAAGCTGAAAGAAGAAGATTCTGACATCGCAAAGCAAAATGAGAATAATGCTCTTTATAAGCACACAATATTATGTTATCATTTTATCAAGTTTAAATTTGCCATATTGGACAAAATAATGTTAAACCAAGAGGCGGGGGGGGATTTTAGAACACTTCTTGAAGTAAAACAAATAAAATGGCAGCTAAGACTGCAAGCATCCTATGCCCCAGGATTAAATGAACATATTAGTATTCAGCCATGGTTAAACCTTAAGTCAATAACAGTAAAATGAAGCCTTAACAGGACACTTACCACTGATTTTTAAACAACGTTTTAATATGTTTTTAATTATAGTTATTAATTTAATTAAGATCCTAAGTGCATAAATATGTTCTTACAATGTTAACATAATCTTTATGTTTTTAAGTTATTTATATTTTAGCCAATAAGTAAACATAACAAATTTGTGAACCTATCTTTAAATGACTCCTAGTAGCTAATTCACCAGCTTAACAGTTAATTAATAGCGAGTATATAAATCTGGTATTACAGATCTTGTGGTGTATTCTGATGAAGTCCTGGATAATAGGATGAAAGCGCTCAGTATATTTGTTGTTTTTTGTTTTATAAATTGTGTTGGATATTAATAAGTCATGTGTGAAAAGGCAGAAGTATTGGGTGTTCTATTGGACACAACCAGTTCCTTAACAGTATTTATTTATTTACCTTGCTCTACATTGCTGCCAGGAATTTTGTCAGGATATGACTGACAGCTATCTGTGACAGTCCTACAGCATCTCCCATGTGTCATTGGAATGTCCCAGAGGCCAATACTCCTAGACTCAGAAACACTTTTGTTTTGACAGCAAAGGAGTTGCCTCACCATATCTGCACAGACATCTGTGGGGCACACATTTTGCACACAGTCTGCACCAGCAGTCTGTCTAGGTAGTACCTGTCAAAAATTTGTTGATCTGAGAGTTGCTTAGTTCATTGGATCATAGGATGTTACTAGGCTATTAGCCCTGAAGCTCTTACAAGCCTAGCCAAGAATTTATCCCATGTTCCAACAGGCTAGCACTCAATGCCCCTGTCCAGCAGGGACACAGGTGGAATCCCAGAGGTGTATTTTCTGTTCCCCATCCAGTTATCCAGGTTGCACTTAAAAAGGGTTAATGAGGCACTCTGCTTGACATGGACAGGGAGTCTAGTTCACATAAGGGGGAGTCTCTGGGACACAAATCTTTCCTGCCAGTGAGTCCTATTGATGTCATAGACCAGATAGAGGTCGTGTGTGCAGGTTACTTGAGTGGAGCTTGACTTGTGGATATGCAGCAGTCCCATCAAGATGGGGTCTGAGATTGCTTTGTATGCCAGATAGAGGTCACCTCTGAGGAGTCTGTATGAGACTGAGTACAGGGACAATGCTTTTAGCCTATCTGTGTAGGGTAGATGTTTGAGGCCCTGGATTCTTCTGGTGAAGAACCTCTGTGGTCTCTCCAGCTGCTGCATGTGCTTTGTGTGGTACATGCAGAAAGGGGCATTGTACTCAGTAATGAGTCTTACAAGGGAAGAATAAAAAAGGAGGTTATGATTTCCTTGTCCCTGGATGAGATACCCTTCGTAATAAGTTGGGCCATGTAGAAAGCTTTCTGTACAATGGAGGCAATATGGTGATCAAAAGTCAGTTTGCTATCAACCTGGGTGCCCAAGTCCCTCATGGTTGATTGTGTGCTTAGGACCTTGTTATTAATACAATAATTTGTGGGGACATCACCCTCCCCAAAGGGGATGATGATGCATATTTTTTTGGCATTCAGTTTGAGACCATGTTTCTAGCACCAGTCATTTGTTTGGGTGAAACCCTCTTGGAGGATGCCCACATCACTAAAGGAATTGATGACAATGCCCAGCTTGCAGTCATCTGCAAACTTGGTCAGCCATAGCCCACTGGTTTTGGCCTGCATGTCAGAAACGTATATCAAAAACAACAGAGGCCCCAAGACCAATCCCTGGGGTACACTGCTTGTTATGGGTCTACTACTTGAGGTGGCTTCCCCTATTTTGATTAGGTGGGTTCTATCAGTGAGCCAGTTTGCTACCCATCTGGTAGCATATGAATTGATGCCTAGTGGAGACAGTTTATGTAATATACCTGAATGGGGATTAGTATTGAAGGCTTTGGCCCAAGTCAAGGTAGGGAGTGGGCACCATCTTCCCCTCGTCCATGGTCTTGGTGACTGTATCAAAGAAGTCAACCAAATTTAACAGGCATGACCTTCCCTTGATGAAACCAAACCATGTGGGACTGAGTGTTTGGAGGTTGCCAATGTCCTTGCTAATGAGGTCCATGATAATCCATTCCATGGCCTTGCAGATCAGGCTAGTTAGGCTGATGGCTCTATAATTTCCTGGATTGGTGGACACTTCCACCTTTGTGCAAAAAGATGACAGTGGCTGTCCTCCACTTGGATGGGATGAAGTTGGTACTCAGGCTCTGGTTGAATAGGGTGCCTAATGGTGCTGCAAGTTCCTGCCTGAGTTCATATAGGATGCAGCCTGGGATGTTATTGGGTCCATGTTGGCTGTATATTTTGCCTTTGAGAGAGCAGTGATGACTTGATCCCCAGAGATAAGGGGGGAGGTGATGGGGATGTCCTGATTTACTGATAGGGAACAGAGGGGTGATGTTTTCACTGAACCTGTCTGCCAGCAAGTTGGCTATATCTATGATGTTTGTGTATGTGGCATCCTTGACCACCAGTTCTGAGCAGATTTGAATGCTTCCTTTGAGATTGCGGACATATGTGAAGAAGGCCTTATAATTGTCTTTAGTAGGGACTCAAAGTTTGCTTTGGAGGATTTCACTAGTTTTCTTATTTTCTTGTTCAGGCTAAGGAGAGATTGCTTCTAATTTGGCATCTGTTCCTTCTTGGTCATGGACAGCAATTTTTTTCCTTTTATTATAGAGTTTATTTATTGCAGATGTGCACCAGACAGGTTTACTCTTCCTTGGGGAGAATGATTTTGTCCTGTCAGGTATTCTTGATTCCATGCAGCTATATAAATGCTTGTATAGTACTTTGGTGTAGGTTTGGGCATGTTTGTCAGTTCCTATGGAGGGGGAGGGGGGCTGTAAAGCTGTTTATAGCTTCCCTCAGGAGACTATAATCAACTTTGTTGAAGTTTTTATGTCTGACCATAGCAAAGGAGTGGGGGTCGGGGAGATGGTGACTTCGAAAGTGACCGCTTTGTGGTCAGGATGACACTGTAATGCTGCAATGGTTACTCATGTTGGTTAATATCAAGTCCAAGATATTATCACCTCTTGTGGGGGTGTCGGCCAGCTGGTGCAAGGCATTTGCATTGACAAAATCAAGGAATCTCTGGGCATTTATGTTTTGGCATGAATAGTTCTTCCAATCTATGGTTGGATAGTTAAAGTCACCCAAGATCAGGGTAAAGGGTTGAATCTTGATAGATTCAAAGAAGTCCAGATAAATGGAGAGGGCAAAGTTGAGTCAAAGTTGGGAGTCTGTAGCTAGCTATGATTTGAATAGGGGTCTTGTCAATGGTTAACTGCACCTGGAATGTCTCCTGTGCGTCATATTGTTTGACCAGCCTGGAGGTGTGTATGTCTTTATTATATATTCAGACTCCACCTCCTTTTGCTTTGCTGCCCACGGTTTGGGGTCTGAATGTATGATAGGATGAGTAACCTGGTATGGTTGGGGTGCTCTCCGCAGCTTTGAACAAGGTTTCTGTGACTGCACAAATGTCAACATCTTCCAGGGTTAAAAATGCTTGCAATTAGTGCAGTTCATGTTTAGACTACTAGTGTTTAGCAGCATGACCTTTAATTTGCATTTTGATGAAATGTTCATGTTGGTAGTTTTGACCTTATGGCATTGCCTAAAAAGGCATTATGGTGGAGGCAAGAGCCTTAGCCAGAAGGCTGAAGCCCAAGGGAGGCAGATGCAGGCCATCTCTGGCAAAGCATTGTGGTCTGTCGATCATGTCTTCCCAGGCTGTTAGATACTGGATCCCTTTGGAATGACACCAGAAACTAAGCCATCTATTAAAGTAAATCAATTTCTGTTTGTATTGAAACATCATTCTGGGTGTCAGTAGAATGCTGCTTAAGGCTAGGGACATACCTGCCTGGGACTCATATTCAGCAAGGTCAATCATGTCTCTTTTCATATAGTCCAGGAAGGTACATTTCAAGTCATTCATGCCAACATGAACTATGACAGAGTCATAACAGTACCTGTTGTTGAGAGACTTGACTGCATGTGTGATATGGCAGATTCTGGCACCTGACAAACAACTAACCATGACTTTCGCCTTATCCAGCCTGGTGAGGGGCACATCTGTGTGTCTCACAATTGAGTCTTCTATGACGAATATGTTGGGTTTATGGTTAGGCCTTAGTGGCTGTGAGACACAGGTGTGTGGGCTATGTGTGGTGTGGTGGGCTGTGGAGTCATGTGTGTTTTTGCTTTGATAGTCTCTTATATTTGGGTATGTTTTTATTGAGGACCTCTCCATATGTGGGTATATGTTGTGTAGGTGTGGGTGGTGTTTGAGGTGTGGTGTTTGTGTTGACAACCTTCTCAGTGCCAGATATACTGACTTGTGAGAGAGAGAGCCTTGACTCTAGGTTCTTAATGTAATTGAATCTCTCACAAATTGTATTCCTAGGTGGTAGTAGCACAGGGTTGTATGTGTACATAAGGCAGCTGCTACACTGTCTCAGGATGCCCATCTTAACCAGACTGGCCGGAGAAACCATAGGAAACTGTTCATCCATATTTGTCAGAATCTGAGGAACAGAGGACAGAGAGAACTAAGGAGGTAGAGGGTGGAAGATCTAAGGTGAGTACGACTAGGTGATTAAACAAGTGCTGCTAAGGGAAATTTTGTAGCTGGAATACCTCGCAGTGGGTTAAAAACAGTGCAGCTGTGGTGCACGTCATGCAAACAAGCCCAACCAGCTTAAATACGGGGTTTAAATACCAGAAACAAATAGTTGCAGCCTTGCTGTCTGTCTAGCTGACTGCCATCTAGGGTACACAGCCAGATCCTGCTCAGTAACTTGCTGTACTGCAGCCTATTGAACTTCATTTACTGCACGGAGAATTTTTTTTCTGAATAGTTATGGATTCCATACAATTCTATGGAGATAGCTTCTACTCCTTGCATTGCAGTATCGCATTCATCCAGGCTTTTGGAAACAGAATTGGCAATGCAGTTTGTCGCATTTAGGTTGCATTGGGTGGGCACGATGTATTTTGGATTCCAAAGGGCATGTGCAGAATCCATAATTATCCTATGCTGAATAGTTAAGTACTCAGACTGCTTGCAGTGCATCTTCTGAAATCGTGTCTGCAGCTTGTGCTCTGAAGTGTTCCCTTGGCATGCTGCGTGTCTGCAACTATGTTTTGGAATCTGGCCCAATGACTTGCCATCAATCTTTTTAAGTAATTAAGATACACATGTAATAAGTTAAATAATTTAGAGGATTTAATGTATTGATGTTAACTGTGCTGAAAAGATACCTGGTATGACACATTTTTAATACCTTTACCTAATTATAACTTAAGACAAAGGCAAATACTCATTTATATAAAAGAAAACAAAACATATTAACATATTCCCAATTGCAAACACTATACATAACATTCATTTAATTACCATCAAGCCAACATTACATAAATTTATAAATTTCTGCCTTCCCTTAAACCTCACTCCTTCTTCATGCATTGTTCCCACAATGCCCATTTTCTATATAATTTGTTTCTACCTTTTTCTGAACATCTCACTTTCAGTTATTTTATCTCTGTTACAATATTCAGTACTTCAAATACAGTTGGTTTAAACTTTGATTTCCATTTTCTAGTAGTTGCTTTTTTGGCAGCCACCAGAATTAAACTTAACAAGTCCTTACTATGTCTAGGCAATTCAGATCTTGTATCCCAACTCAAAAAAATCAGTTCCTTAGTTACACTCATTTGCTCATCCAATATTTCTGACAAAGTATTTTGTATGGAATTTTTTTAAGTTTGCCAAATAATTACACACCCAAAATATATGTTCCCAGTTACCTCTTTATTCACCATCACACCTCCAACATTTGCTGTCTACATGAGGAAAAATTCTTTGGAGACTACCTGGGGTATAAAAATGGGTCTATATTACATTATTGAATCCCAATAACATTGAACACCACAACACCGACACATAAAGCCTGAACCACAAATATGTCGAACCCCCTAAACCGTAACTTTACAAATCTCGAGCCATCATAGTCGGCCAACACTACCACGTGCTACATACTACATACCCAAACATAATAAATAAAACACATACATACACAAACCAAACCCTACTTCTAACACTACACTAAACCTTACATAGATTACTATCTATGCACTTACCTTAACCCGCACCCTAACCCTAATGTCCGTAACTATCGCACACTTACCCTACAGACATATACCCAAACAAAACAAATAATCCACACACATACAGTTAACAAAACCTTACTTCTAACCCTACACTAAAACTTACATACATTATCTATTTATGCACTTACCTTAACCCGCACCCTAACCCTAAGGTCTGTAACTATCGCACACTTATCTTACGGAGCTATACTGCAGGCAGGCCAACCATCACACTTCGACATTTCTCATTTCGGGGTTTTGTATGTTGCCCGTTACCATAGTTCGTGCTTTACGTGTCGGTCTTCTGGTGTTCGATATTACCGGGATTCAATAACCTAATATAGACCCATAAAAACAGCTATGCTGATACTTACAAGCAAACATCCTAAATCTTCTAAACTTTATTGCATATTTAGGAGCCATATAAATATACTACTATTGTTTCCTTGTGAATTGCTTATCCACTATCTCTCTCCCCACTTTTTTCTAACCTCCTCTGATTGATTGCTATAGTCATTTTGGAATATTTTATATACTCTACTAATCATCCCCTTTTTTATACTCTACTAATCATCCCTTCTTTAAAAGCAGCTTATGTTCTAGATTCAACAAAAAAACTCTTATCAGAATAGGTCTTTCACTTAGGATTTCCCTATCCCTTTCTCTTTGCCTATGATCTGATATCAGTAGATATGGAAGGCAACTCATTAACGCATCATAGCTTTACTCTTCGGCACTTAGTGCCAGACAAGCTGTTCTAGATATGGAAGGCAGTCTCTAGCCTGCAGTCCAAATGTCCTGTTTGCCTCTTCATGTTCTATTTCCTTTCCCCTCTCTTGTTATTTGCTCGCAATTCCTTGGTCCCTTTGCCAATTTTCTTCAGTAAATTACGGCCCCTCTTTGTCTATTCTCTGTACCTCTAGTCTTTCTAAATATGTGCATATTACCCAGATACTCCCTTATTTTCTCTTTAGCACTCTACAGTTGCATGTCTTCTTGATCTGTGAGATTACTGTTATTCTACAATACTTTAACATTTTCTTACTTCTTAACCATACACTTATTCTTACATTTTAAACCACTTGCTAACTATAACTTCTAAAGAAATTTCTATCTTCACTAATAACTCTTGAATAAATTATAATACCCATTCCTTAAATTCCTCTCTTTTAACAGATGGGGGGGGGGGGGGGAATCACCAGTGTCTCATTTTTACTTCATTACCCTACATTTTGTCTTCTTTGTTATTGGATCATGATTTGAAATAGTTATTGGATGTGTGTCAAAACTTTCAATAATGCACATTTTCCTGTGAAATATAATTTCTGCCTAGTCTAACCCATTTATTGTACTTTGGGGAATAATATGTAAATTCTCTCCAAGTTCCTAGTACTGAATTCATGTTTTCATACCAAATATTTTCATAATTTTTTTCAGAAATCTACCCTCTGTTGTTATATTTTCCCTTTTAGGTTCCACAGATGCATCCTCACTGTTTCAAATCAAGCTCAAGTCCCCATCTCTAAGTATTGTTCACTGCTGAAAGCTGATTATTTCTCCTAAAAATTTTTTTTAGCTCCAGCAGTTTTAGGTGGAATACAAATACATGACAGGTTAATTTTCCCTCTTGCCAGTAGCCCCTTACTGCCACAAATCTACCATTAGTCTCTTTCCCCCTCTTCTATCACTATTGAAGTTACTCTAGCAATTGGTATAAGTACTCCGTTTTCCTTTGTCCCTGATATTCTGCTGAATATCCATCCTAAAATACTTTCTTTATCAAATTCACATGCTCATTTCTTTCCGAATATGTCACATGTAGCATTATTATTTGCACTCTGCATTTCTTCACATTATTCAACACTCTTACCTTTTGGTCTATACCTATCTATGAGGCCATTCACATTCCAAAATATTATAGATATCTGGTATGACCTTTGATGGATATGAGTGTGACAAATTTATTCCAACTGTTCTTTCTCAGATTCTTGAAATCTGTACTTTTTAAGTTAATACAGGTTTATATGCATTGTGTTTTTCTAAGGATACTGTTATCAGTGATGACTGCTCAAGATCAATTTCTCCTGAGAATGCTATAAGTGAAAGGATGAGAATGATTCCAGAGTGTCTTTGAGCAAATCACTTAACCAGACAGTGCTCTTGTGTTACTCCTGTAAAGGGGCACTTTGTCGAGTGGGATTATCTGATTATCAAATAGATAAAATAAAATAATATTAAAAATGTGTCCATATGGGGGCCTTTGCTCCACCATTATTATTGAATTTGTCTAGACTCTGTGAATGAAGAAATTGAAAGGTGTTTTGTGTGTTTCTTGTAAAACTGGAAAATTATTGTGCACTGTTGCCACTGAATAATGACAGGGAAGTGAGTTTCAGATGTTGTATCCTTCAGAAAATGCTTGCCAAAGAAAATCTTGTTCTAGTCCTCTCTAAGTATATAAGAATGCTATTTAAAATCTCTTCCTAGTTTTGGGTCTCTGATTTTTGAGTTAAGAAATTCAGAAGGTAGAGGGGTGTTGCAGTCAGTTGCACTGCTTTGTTCTGCAGCAGTACAATGAGATCCATTTCTGACCCATTATTTCTGTATTTATTCATTAACTTGATCTCAAGCTAATATCTGAGGTGCACAGTAATATAAGTGGCTGTAATTGATGGTCACGTGTGTGTGTGTGTGTGTGTGTGTGTGTGTGTGTGTGTGTGTGTGTGTGTGCATGTGTGCGTGTGTGTGTGTGTGTGTGTGTGTGTGTGTGTGTGTGTGTGTGTGTGTGTGTGTGTGTATGTGTGTGTGTGTATGTGTGTATATGCGTGCGCACAGGGCACAGGAGCTTCATCATAAGAGCCATGTTCATTGGGTACAGTCATTTCAATCCTTGTTTTATTGACAGTGTATTTATTATTTGGTTGTGAATAAAATGGGCAGCATAAAGTCTAGGAGTTCAGTAATAATGTTCAACTATGAATAGATTTTTTGCAGTCACATGGGTGTGAAATGCACCCTGTTGGTCTAGAACAGCTTGTCTGGCACTAAGTGCCGAAGAGTAAAGCTATGATGCGTTAATGAGTTGCCTCCTGTCTACATGGTTTTATTCCCTCTTCCTTCATTTATCTACTGTGTGACTCTGACCAGTACTCCTATGCTGCTTCTGGAAAGGGACACGTGTCTAATTGGCTGTCCCAGGCTTGTGTCCAGTGCGCTGTCCCACATTATTATCAAATGAATTGCACATCTGACTTTTGAACTGCTCCACCCTTCAGATAGCCAATAATTAATTATTTACTTTGCTATTTAACTATAAATTAAAACATGCTGTTGTAGGTTAATAACTTGCAAGATGTGTCTTTCAATACATTTGAGTTTCAAGGGAAGAGAAGTTTACTGTTGATCATGCTAAGTCTGTATTCAGTGTGAGAGTGCCTTGTTTAGCATGGTCTGTTAATTTTTTTACTGTAAAATTTGATATAAAAGTTTTAAATTAAATCCCAAGATAAATTTCTGGGAATTATTTATATATTTATTAATTTCCTTGATCTTAAACAGATATGTAAGGTATGTAATCATACAAGCGGCTAAAACTGATGATCACATCTGTGTGTGTGTGTGTTTGTGTGTGTATGTAGAGGGCATAGTTCTTCTATGCTTTTTCCTCATATTTATGGTATGTTCCTTGTAAACGTTGTAGCTGTGAAATAAAATGTTATGGAGTGAAGTCACTAAGTAATGACAGACACAAGTTTCAGACATCATGCCCTTCAAAAATGCTTGCTAATGCAAAACATGTTATAGTAACAACTTTAAAACCAGTGTTTAATATCTTTTCCTGAGTTTAGGTCTTTGTCTATGATTGTTGAACTAAGAGGTTGGGTGGGCATGGGGATGCAGTGGGTTGCACTAGATGATTCTCACAGTTTTGCAGGAACAGTTTTTGTATATTGTGCCAATAAGTAAGATTAAATGATTAACTATTTAAGGTAGTCTGGTTTGTTTTGAAAATACACTGAAAAGTAAAGCAAATAAAGAAGATACCCTTTGTGATCTTGTTCACATCCTGAAGCAGTGCTATAAATGTCTTGTATCTGTGTTAGTTAGAAAACAAAAACTTTAAGGACAATACTTTTGTTTTATCATTTGTAATTGAAATCACTGCTGCCATGGTGCAACAGTAGTAATTAAAAAATATAACCTGTAAAAACAATACTTTATGACATTTGTGATTGATTACTATTGCTTCTCCTAAACTAAGGAAATAAACATGGAATGTTGTCGCTATGTCGCCTGTGAACATGCCTGTCAGAAACATGTCAGGCAAGGAAGAAAATGTTATAGGCCACCATTAGCTAATATAAAAATTAAAGGTGAAATCTAATCCACATAAACTAAATGCAAAGATGGAACTGAAATTGTAATGCTGAGTTCCATTCTGCTCCTTTGGATTTAATCTTTAGCTCTGTCCATACTGTACAATGGTGACAGGTTCTTTTTTAGTAAAAAGTTAAAAGTCTTGATGTGATTATTAATGTCAGATTGATATTTAGGGACCAGATAAAATCTGCAGATAAATCATCTTGTAAACATATTCATAACATCTCCTGTATTAAGCAGATTATTCCCTAAAAGACCTTTCAGTGTTGGTCTACATCTTGGTATCCTCTCACTTTGATTATTCTGACTGCCTTTACCTGGAGGTTGTTAACAGGTGGCTTAATAATGTGTAGCTTGTTTAAAATTTGCAGCCTGGTTACTTACAGGTGTTACTTTTAAAATACTTTGGTTCTGCTGAGTCTGTACTGGCTGCCTGTACTTATTTTATGCTGTTACTTTTATATTTTTATTTTAAGGTGCTTGGTTACAAGTTCTTAAATGAATGCACATTTGAATTCCAAATTTGAATACGATTTTCTTAGTGTCTAGAGTATCAGCCACCTTCAAATATCAGTCTGAATTTCAACAGTATCTATTTCAATCAGTTTTGTGACATTCTGGGAATACCTAAAAGAAAGGTGATTCCTATCTGTCTGCTGCCAAATGCCATGGTCAGAAGATTCATGAATAATGTAAAACAGGTGGTAAGGACTACTAACATGAAAGATGGATCACTGATATATGCACGAGGAGGGCAGGGAGAATGGGCCTGCTAATTATTTATTTGTGTGTGTGTGTGCATGTGTGTGTGTAACCTCACATGTGCATATATATATATATATATATATATATATATATATATATATATATATATATATATATATATTATATAGCTCATTCAAATCCTGCCATCGTGTAAACCTCATTCCTCCTTTGCATGTATTGATCCCACAATTCCCATTTTTTTCCTATGTAATTTGCCCCTACCCTTTTCTGAAGATCCTAATTCTGGTTGTTTTATCTCTTACTATCTTTGCTACTTTTAGTGAAGTTGGTTTAGACTTTGATTTACATTTTCTAGCATTTGCTTTTTTTTTGCTCTGCAAAGCATTACTAAGTCTAGGCAATTCCGATTCTGTATCACAGCTCAGTTTCCTTAGTTGCACCAGTTTGCTCACCCAGCATCTCCAACAGAGCAGTCTGCAGGGAATCTTTAAAGTCTGCCAACTTATTACACTCCCAGAAAATATGTTCCCAGTTACCTCTTTCTTCCCCATCACACCTCCAAGATTTGCTGTCTACCTGAGGAAAAAATCTTTGGAGTCTACTTAGGGTATAAAAAAACACCTATGTAAACACTTCCAAAGAAAAATATTAAATCTTGTAGACTTTTGCTGCATATCTGGGAGATTTACATACATCTCCCATTGTTTTTGTGAATTGCTTATCCATTCTCTCTTCCAGTCCTTTCTAACCTCCTCTGATTCTTGGTTGTCTTGCACTATTTTATATGCTTTACTAATTATTAATTTCTTAATCTCAGCTTTTGTTCTAGATTCTACTAAAAACTCTACCAGTGCTGATCATGTTTAGAACTCCCCTATTTATTTTTCTTTGCCTATACTCTATCGGTCCTTGATAGGGAAGACTATCTCTAACCTGCAGTCCAATTTGTTCTTGGTGTCTTCCCATTCTATTACCTTTCCCTCGCCAGTTGTTTGCTCCTAATACCATGGTTCCTTTGCCAGTTTTCTTACAGCCTCTTTGTGCCAATTGTTTGTATCCCTAACTGCAGTCAACCTTATCAGTATAATCTCCTTTCTACATTCTCTTATTGGCTTAGTTCTTAGAATACATTCTGCTATTTTATGAATATAATGTGTATGATTGTTCTCCTTAAAGATCTACGTCCAAAATCACAATCTCCTTTCTTTACCTCCCCCCCTGTTTCATCATCTTTCCACTTTGAATTATAGTTTTCTGTTTCTGTTATGTATTGGAGCCTTAACTCTGTTGCTCTAAAATACCGCTTCAAATCGGGTAATCCCAGTCTGCCTTGTTGTATTGGAAGAATAAGCTTATCCTACTTGACTGTTGCCTTCCCTCTCCCAGATAAAATCCTTCATCTCTTAACTGCTATTCAAAACCTCTTCTCTGGGACTTCCAAGATGGATGCACATTGAGTAACAGCTTGTTTTAGCTTTTCCAGTGTGAAAACAGAAACGCAGCAGAGAAGGCCAGTAAACTTGTGTTTATGGGTAAATTTCCATAACTGGCTAGTAAGTGCACTGTCTGGATGACAGGAATAAAGAAATATGGAAGACCTGGAAAAAATTGGCTACAAAAAGTGAGGAAGAAACACTGACTGGGGAAAGTTCTGCAGCTGTTCAGCAAAAAGCAATGCAAACTTCAGGCATGACTTCCAGTAACCTACAGGAAGATACAAGACAATTGCATACAGACCTGGTTAAAATAAACAAAACACTGATGTAAATCAACACAAACAAGAAAAGTCTGCAAAAAATGGAAGAAGCTTTAAACAGATGTTCAGATGAGATGATAAAGTTGCAAAAATCCAAGATTGAAATGGAGAAGCCTGGCTGAATATGAAACTGCTCAGAAAGAGAAGTTTAAAAAAATAGAGGACAGAGCATGTATGGAAAACAGATTTTCAGCTGTACCAGAGAAGCTGGAAGGAACAGACTGCATTAATTTTATGAAAACACAAATAAGCAACTGAACTGGTATTCTTCAGCAGGAGTTATTTGAAAGGGCACATTGTGTGTATGCTTCAAACCCAACTATAAGAAAGCAACCTAGACATTTAAAAGTAAAGATGGAATCCTAGCAGAAGGAGTTTATTCTGACAAAACTGTGGCAGAAGGAGAAAATACTAAAAATGGGAGACAATAGCGTTTGTGGAGAATGATTACTCATTGTACACCAGGCAGAAGAGTAAACTCATTCCATTATTCAGGGTATGTTGATATTTAGGTGTGAGATTCAAACTGCTGTATCCAGTTGCCATTAAGGTATTCTTCCCTGGAGGGGCAGTTTCATTTTTTGATGAAGTGCATGCTAAGGAGGAAATACAAAAGTTTGTCCAACAAAATGTGAGCTGTGAAACAAGGGATTCTGCTTGTTCTGGTAATAGACAACAGACTGTACTTGCGAAACCTTATCCAGTATTTCAACAGAAAATGTTGGAGAGAAGAAAAAGAGCATGAAAGTTAACCAGAAAAATCAAGAGTACATTGGAAGTGAAGCAGAGACAGGATTTGGGTGATGGAGAAGAACACCAGTAATTTACTGTGGTGTTGCAATGCAATAATTTATAGTTGAAATGTGACGGAACAAAAAAATCTGGGAATATTGGACTTTTTTCAAAATTTAACTGAAGAAAACGAGGCATAGAAACATGACTGGAAGCATAAAATGTTAAAAGTTTAATGAGCTAAGCGCTTTCACACCAAATTTTAGTGCTGTTTCAGACCATATGGTCTTCCAGTCATGTTTCTGTGCCTTGTTTTCTTCAGTTACATTTGTTGTTGGCTTGCAGGCATAGTTCATTCCTTGGGGATTTTCTTTTTTTTTCAAAATTTGTTGGACTTGAGAGGGACTCTAAAGTATATGTCCCACTTCATGTCATTAATGTTCGGAAAAATGCTTTGGGGAGAGGAAGAGAGGGGAGAAAGCTAACTAAGTGAAGAAAACATTTTCTTTTCTTAATAGTACCATGTATTTGGTTTTCTTTGCATGCTATTAAGTGTAATAGGGATTGTAAACAGGTACTGTTTACTCCCCCCTATCTTGTACAGTTTTGAGAAATATAGGCAATGCAATAAAAAGGGTCTGGTTAAAAAGGCATGACAAAGTTAAAATTAATGTGATGCTTTTTATTCTTGCCTGCAGAAATGACTGTTAAGGACCTTAGATTAGTTTAGTTTTGAGAGAGAGCACGTAAATGGAAAAAGAGTATTGGATATTATGAGGCTTTTGTCTAGGAAATGCATGTATACTTAGAAGCAATTCTGCTTCTGGTCTTAATGTTTCCATGGAAATGATCTAAGAGAAAAAGAAACTGTCTCCATGGAGACATCAGAACCAATCTGAGAGAGAGAAAACTGGAGACAGTCTGGTGGAAGGGGACTGGCTGAAGGGGAAAGAACAGAGAACTGGCTTTGACATAACGTTATCTAAAAGCAGTAGGGTGGTTTTCCCAGTAGGGAGAGCTTTAAATTAGATTTGAAGTAAAGTTTAAATAATTTTTTTTCTTAATGCAGTGGGGATACTAATATAAATGGGTGCTTTTTTGTGTCTTTTTCTTTTTTAAGAAATGTAGGCACTACAGTATAAATTATAATGCTTTTTTGTGTTACACAAGATATCCTTAGCAGTTTTGTCTGGTTTGCATGTCACTAGAAGAGTTTGATAGAGAAATGGTTTGGAGAATGTGTTTACTGAAAACATTCAAGTGTTTTCTCAGCAGGGAGAACTATAAAGATAGACAAAATCAAATAGCACTTACTAATAGCACAGGCTGTACCATGCGTCTTAGCATGGCTAACCTTTCTTTTTAGCTAACTCTAGCCTGTCTGTGGCTATCAACTTAGAAGGTTTGTTCTTATTGGGAAGCAAAAACTTTGATATTTTAAGATGCACATGGTTTTGTGTGTTAAGTTTATAGGGTTTTTTGGGGGGTCCTGTTTGAGAGCTTTTAAAAAACAGTTATGCAAGATGTGGCTTAGGCTTAAATTGATATGACAAACAACTGTATAAAAGACCAACCTGCCAAACAATATATGCATGTAACATAAAAATTGGAACTAGACGTTTAACAAAAAGTTGTAAATAAAGGTGATAACTATACAAGACAATGATGCTTTCTGTAATGTTTCAAATGGCCTTACAGGAAAATATAAACAAGTAGTGAACTACATTTAAAATGTAGAGTTCAAATAGGTATGCTATAGGACACACACCTGGAAAGAACTGAGCTTGTGAATTTGATACAGGTTTTCAGGATGGTTATTCAGTGGAATATCTGGGGTAAAGGAAAAGAGTACTTATTAATTGCAAGAGGAACTTCCATAGTAATAGAGAAAAAAGATAATGGAAGATGTATAGTACTAAGAGGCTACTGGCAAGGGAGAAGTATTACACTGGCATGCATTTACATCCCACCTAAAACTGCTGTAATGGCGCTTAAGAAAATTCTGGGAGAAATCTGCTTTCAGCAAGGAATTTAGTTTGCAACAGTGAAGATGTATTGGGGGACTTAGAAGGGAAAATATAACAAAGGAGGGTAGATTTTTTGAGGATGACTGCCCATGCTATGGAACACATTTCCCATAAATGTCAAGCAGAGCACCTCATTGGCCCTCTTCAAGAGAAATCTTGAGTGTATGGGAAATAGAAAATTCACCCCAGGGATCACTCCAGTGGCTCATGCCAGGGTAATCCTATGGGCTAGGTTTGTAAAGGCTCCAGGGCCATTAGCCTAGTACACACCTATGAACCTATGAACCTATGTATGCATATTTGTGTATTGAATTAAATCAAAACACCCAAACATCGACATCCCAAATGTCGATGACCAAACATTGAGAATGTGAAGACTGACAAGCTACAACACATGTGCTGAGCAATAACCTTAGCTAATGCAAAATTCATTACATGCTAATTATATATACTGATTCCAACATTGCACAATATAAGGAAAAGGGCATATTCCTTAAACTTAAGAACTGTGTGCTCTTCTTGCATACCTGCCATCAGTCTGCAAACTAAACAGATTTCAACCAAACCATTTGCTCAAATTTACTATATATATATATATATATATATATATATATATATATATATGTATATATATATATATATATATATATATATATATATATATATATATATGTATATGTATATATATATATATATATATATATATATATATATATATATATATATATGGGTCTACTTGAGTAGACGGAAAATCCATTTAATCGAAACTTACATGATCAAGGTGACAACACCGAAACCTTATTTTAACAAAGTTTAACATCACCGGAATTTTATTCTGGGAAAAGAGGTAGTTGACCAACATTAAAAAAAACATACAGAAGCATGTCAAACCCCCCCCCCCCAATTACCAACTCTGACATCACCCTATAGTGGTGATAAAGGCAAATTTCCCCATTTCGGCCAACTTCATTAAAATAAGATTTTGGTGTTGTTGTCTTGATCATGTACGTTTCGATTAAATGGATTTTTTGGTCTACTCAAGTAGACCCATTTACATATATATATAATAATATATATATATGTATATATATATATATACACACACACACACACACACACACATATACATACATATGTGTGTGTGTGTGTGTGTGTGTATGTGTGTGTGTGTGTGTGTGTGTGTATATATATATGTATATATATATATATATATATATATATATATATAAAAGAAAACTTTGCTTGTGATTTTTGAGAGATTCACTTGCACCAAGCGTTTCCCTGCTCCCATTCTGTATAGAAAAAAGGTCTCCTGTATCCTTGTATTTTGCATAAAGAAAGTGCATGAGGTACTTCCCTAAAACAGTGGGCTGCCTTCTGATTGGTTCATTGTGTGAGGTGGCCATTGATATCTGCTTACATCTGTAAAGTTCTTATGAGGAATGTGTATACTATATATTTTTTTTTATTTTGCTAGGAGCACATAGCAGCACTGTTTGGCAGTGACAGATTGAAATTATTTAAAAGTTAATTTTATTATTTATTTATTTATTTCTTGACATTTTATTATCAGGAAAGTCTGGGTAGAAGCTCATTTTTAGCGGGGGCCAGAGGAGAAAAGCTCCAAATTATTACAAAATGTTTTAAGAGAAATAATTTTACAATCTTCAAAAATAAAACAAAAATATCTACAGTTTAAATAATTATAATTATAACAAATTAGATATAATATAAAAAATTGGTTAATAATCATTAGAAGTTATATGATAATCATTTAATATTTAGAGAAATTTTAGACAGTTTGTAGAAAAATTAAATTAATGTTAATTTAATAGAAACAGGAATTGCAGTATGAAGTGATGGAAAAACTGGCTTATGGTATATTTAGAGAGAAAGTCAGGGAAGAGAATTTGATAGAAGTATGGAAGTAAGTGAAGAAGGGAGAGTAAAGATATATAAGGAATGAAAAGGTACTTGTGCACATTTAGGGATATAATGGGTTCTGATGAAATCTGCTTGGTAGCAGATGAAAGCGCTTAACCGGATCATTGGCTTGTTTTCTGTGTGTAACCTCGTTGTATGGCAAAATAAACTTGGCTGTTATTTATTCTCCAAGCGGAAATCTTCCTTGGAACACAGCGTTGGGAATTACTAGTTTGTGGTTGTGGTTTGCTTTTTTCATTTGTACACATTTAGGGATATAGTTTATCCTGGTTTTGAGCAAAGAACAGAGACAAATTTTAGCTAGGAAGTCTTCCAGAGTGGTTTTGAAAGATGGGTGGGAGGAAGTGTATTGACCTGATTGATACAGGTAAGGAGTTCAAGGCCTTAACAATCTTGTACAAATACAGACAATGCCCAACAGATTGCTAGTTTTATAGACAGACAGGAGTTTTTGGTCACTGGATCACAATGACAGACTGGGAACATAGTTGTGTTGAATGCTTTTTACTGCTGCACAGGCAGATGAATGCTGGATAATTTTATAGGTGGTATGATGAGGTGTACATGTAAATCAATGAGGCAGTTCTAATCACTTTAGGCTTTTTAGTGCTATACAGTGGAGGGTTCTGAAAGGGATATGTGCTGCAAATTTAGCAACTATGTTATAATATTGTTCAAGTTTTAGTTTTTGTGAAGCCTGGAGGTTAGTAAGGATGTGATCGCAACAAGGAAAAGTGGGGAGGACATAAGTAGTAGCAAGTGTAGTTTTAATTTATGATTCAAATTAAATTAGAAGATTTGACTCATCCACATTTGATATGATTGACTATGTTTGTTCTTCTGGGAGGGGCAGGAAATGCTTGTGGTGTGTAAGTATCAATAACCTATTGTAAAGAAATAAACTTTAGGTTCAGACACCACAACATACATAGATTTGTTACTAGTTCTTAGGAGCGATAATAAAACAATTCAGAGTGAGCTTACCATGGTGGGTGGCTGTTAGGCTATCTTTGCATTTGTGTCAGCATAGAATGTCATAAATTTGGAAGGGTACCACCTAACTTGGCAGTTTCTCTGGATTTTCACAGTTTTCAGTGCACTAGTTGTATAAATGTGACTTCTTGCAGCTTACACTAAAGCTACTTTTTATACTAAATATTAAGTTGACTATAATCATTTTAAATGTGCTCTATTTTTTAAACCTAGTGGGTTGTAGGTGTCTATTTATATAGCAGGAGTTGTTTCTTCTGGGACCCCTGAGTAGATTTGGTTCATATTTTATATTTTCTTCTTAAATGTGTGGTTTAATGGCACTAAGATTAAAGTTTCAAAATAAAATAAAATAATAAATGACAGACTGGCTCCTCTACATAAATTTAGCTTAACAAAAAATTGTGTCTTGTCTAGGTGAACAGTACTGTATATAGTTACTTTCTGAATTTTATTTGTTTTGGGGCATGTCAAAGATTGCCTGTTTTTCAACAGCAATGGACCTAAGTGAGGGACCTATGTGTGGGAGATTGGGGTGATGGGAAGGAGTGGTAATTGACTTGGGGTGGGGCTACATGGATCTGGAGGATTAACTGATTTGGGGTTGCAGTAGCAAAGTGGAGTGCAAACTGGGTATGTTGCCCTGTGTACCAAGCTGTCTTGTTAAACCTCTGATGCATGAGATCAGTGCACCCTACTGTAAGGTATCACTACCCAGCCTGATGTTTAAATATGTGCTTAAGAGCAAAATGCTATTGGATGTGAAGCGAGAACTTAGCCAGATGATGTTATGAGAAAAAGAGATTTTAAGCAGAAGTGCAAATGTGAAGCTTTGCAAACTCCAAAAGACAGGCCAGGGACTGCACATTCTAGAAAAGACAAATTATTTTAAGAAAACACATAAGACATGACAGGCATTCTGCACTGTATAATTCTGAGCCATTTTTGGAAAGATAATAAGGATTTAGTAATAATTGTAAATAATGGAAAGCAAAATATCTAGAGACCACTTGCTTTTAAAACATTACCCTGACATCTTCAATGTCTTAATTTTTTCACCCTAAGCAGAAGATGGTAATCCAGCCTGTTACAAAATGAGATAGTGCCAGCACAGCTATCTGGAATTTTGTAAATAATTATATGTCATTGGTGAATATGGAAATGATTTGTGTAAGATACTTGTGTTACAACTGTATTAGAACTGTCTCTATGTGTATATCAAACTTGTTTGTACAGACATGTGTTGAAAGGGGTTTGCAAAATCCTTGTGTTTAAAATGGATCCACGGTGTGCCCTACTGGAAAAGAACAGAAATATACATGGACTATTGTAACTGTGTACATGTATACATTTAAATAGTGGAGACTGGGATGCAGGAGGTTAACCTCAGTCTAGTAAATTTCTGAAAAATAGCTGAATTGAAATTTCTTTATGGCAGCAAGGACATACAATGTCTAAAACTAGGGTACTTTCTGTTTTGCCTTGGATGTGTTTTATTGTTTTATGACTTCTAGCATCTATCAAAGATCTGAGGAAAAGCCCTTGTCTGTGTATTTTTACAGGTAGATGCTAAATACTTCTAGATTCCAGCAGTTGGGGTTTACCTGGGATAGAGTCACATGACAAGAAATGATGTCATTCTGCAAGCTATCCCAGCAGTAATATTTGAGATATTAATTTAAGAAGTCTCTGAGTGAGACACAGCATTCTGTACTCTGTCTTGAACCTGACAACATCAAGATCCACCCACCACATCTGCCTTGCTCTATAGTAAGTAAGTTCTTAGGTTATAGTAATTCTCTTAGATATAGTCAGGAATATAGCAAAGCTTAACTTAAATATTTTATTTATTTGAGACTGGCCTGCAGTGTTTTAAATGTTTCCTGTGATTTTGAACTCTGATGTCACTATAAATATATATTTAGTATTGCCTTGTTCTTTTATTATTTATTATTAAATATATTTAAACCTTTCAATGTGACTGATCTGTGTGGAGATATTTAAGTTCTGAGAGTACTTGCATATTTATTTGGTGACACTGTGGGCCACTCTTGCTCTTGGTCAAACTATCATTTATATTAATAGCAACATTACACAGTAAGATTGGACACCCTTTTTTAAGAGCCTTAAAGTAGATGATAAGGAGCTGGCTGGTGGCAGTGATAACTACCTTATAGTCTGGGCAAAAGGGGGCATAGCTAGTAAACCTGTGCCAGCCTTTCCCAGGTGTGTGTGTTTGTGTGTGTGTGTGAGTGTGTGTTTGTGTGTGTGTGTGTGTGTGTGTGTGTGTGTGTGTGTGTGTGTGTGTGTGTGTGTGTGTGTGTGTGTGTGTGACAGCTACTTGGGCAGGGAAATGGAGCACTGATTGAACAGAGAGGGTGCTGAGGTCTTGGCTTGGCCACTAAGCTGAGATCTTGGCTTGGCCACTCAGCTGAGATCTCAACTATATAGCTGTTCCAGTGGGGAGTCTTATTGGGGATCTGGAGAAAGAGGGAGTAACCAGCCCCAGATTGACTGTGGTGTCTGCGTGCACTTAAGGGAAATTGCAGTTGATGCAGAGAGCTGCATCTGGTAATACTGTGTGTGTACCTGTCATCCTCCCAGTGTATATCCTCCACTGGTGCCAGTGGTGAGCATTGAGGCTCCTTGATTGCTGGTTCAGTGGTGGAGCATCACACAACCATTAATGTTTTTTCACCTGAAGATACATTAGACTTTTGCTGAGAATATCAAAAGAAATATGAATAAGCTTGTTTTTCCAAAACACTGTTTGCTATAATGTTTTAATTGTATTTGGATGTTTAATATATGAAAGTAAAATTCTGTGTAAATCTGTAAATAACTGTACACACAGACTGCATGCTACACGATTTGCAGTTTTCATTTTTAAAGCCAAAATCCCACATACAGCACTTTACTGATTCAGACAAACCAATGAACGTATTCAGAGACTCCACCTGTGCCACAACTTTCCAAAGCAGATGGAAAGGGTAAGGCATCCTGCAAGTCAGATTCTCTGTTGAGTTGTATTGTGGAAATGCAGTTTTGCAGTTAAAATGGTGTATGCAGTTGACCGATGAACTGATCCAAGAAGTGAAACAAATACATAATGTCTCCTCAATTATGAATAAACAATTAATGTATAGTTTATCTGTAGTGTTCCCTTGCTGATAGTTTAAGACTAGACTTTACTGGCTATTTTGTTGTTAGTGAAACAGTTTCACAGATCAGTTGTGTCTTTCCCAGAAGAAACAATGTGTTTTTTAATGAAGCACAAGCTCAGCTCCCTTTTTCAGTCTACTGACGAAAACTTACCTGTCAAAAGTTGGGCTCCTACTACTTGTCATATTTTTTCACTACTTTTTTTTTGCCCCTGCAACCTGTCAGTTCTCAAACCCCCTGTCAATCACTTGACCTATCCATTCCTCCCCATCACCGGGGTGAGAAACAGCTTGGGGAGATTGTCACTAAGGTAACCATCAGTGGTAGTTAATGTTTTTTATATTTAACCCTAATGCCTGGGCATACTCATTTGTGCCCAAGCAGTGGGTCTTTGCAATGCATGCCAAATGTCTGAGTTATACTATTTATTTATTTATTTAACATTTGTTTACCAGGAAAGTCCGACTTGGAATGAAGCCAATTTTCAGCAGAGGCCTGGGGAGAAACACTCCAGGCGCATGTCTTTGTAATATGGGAAGAAACCAGAGTACCTGGAGAAAACCCACATGAATGCAGGGAGGACATACAGACTCCACACAGAAGGCACTCCAGCCGAGAATCGAACCAGAGAACCTCTTGCTGTGAGGTGACAACTCTACTGCTGCACCACTGCGCCGTCCATATCATTAGCTGGCCCTGCCCCCCCTTGTAGACAAGCATATCCATATGATCACTGGTCTCCATCAGCAATCTGCTGCAGACAGTGTGCTCAAGAACATATTCCCCTTCCCTTCCTGAAGACAGGTGAGCAGGCATAAACTGCATCATTCCTCTTCTCCCCTTATCAGCTACTATTCTAACTTGGGTCATATGAGGCACAGGCAGGGCTTTATCCCTCTGTGCCAGCAGATCAGCATCATTTATCCTGCTCTTTCACTGGTGGTGAATGTAAGCAGCAAAAGATGTTCACCTTTTTGGAAATGAAGAGCACAGATCTCCAAGCAGGCTAGAAGCCTGTTACTGCAGATGCATCTACTTCACATCTGTCATTTGCTTATATACTCGTATACATGTTTGCTGCCTATCTTAACATTTTAGCTACTTAAACAATACAAAATAATACAATGTGGCCCCATGCCAAAACTGTGAAGGTCCAAATTTCAGATATTACCTCTATTCAAAATCTGACTTTTCACGGTGGAGGTTAAATCCTACATTTGCATGGGTGCAAAGTTTCTCACACCTTACATACAAAGGGGAACTCCGACTCTTTCACTTATTTAACTAATATTTTATTTATTTTTATTTAACATTTATTTTACCAGGATAAGTCCAACTGGACATCATGTGTCCTTTTTCAATGGAGTCCTGGGGAGAAAAGCTCCAAAGAAATAAGAGTGTACATACATGCTTTAGATAACAATAAAACTGGCATACAAGATAAGAGAAACAATGAAATACAAAAACAATTATGTAGAACAATAAGATACTCAGGAGTAGTACCATTAATTACAATATATACAAAAAGTATATTTCAGGTGAGAGTATAGTGTATGCATTTAAGGCTTCAACAGGTCACTTACATATGGAAAAGTGGGTCTTTAAGGGGGGTCATTGCAGTTGCAGAGAGGATTAGTATTGAGGTGTAATTTAAGAAGGCCTTTAAAGGTGCCTGTGTGACTTTGTAGCCTGAGTTCAGGTGTGAGGGTGTTCCATGCTTTGGCAACATCATGGGAGAATAAGGCCTCCCCAGAACTGTTATTGCATGGACTAACTTCAGTCAGGTTTTTAATAAATGAACGTAGCTCCCTTTTAGGGTTGTGAAAGTTTAACATGATGCCTCCTTTCAAGATCTCTGCACCTTCAGCAAACATTGTTTTTCCTAAATGACCTCCTTCATAAAGAGCTCATTGTTACACAAAGTCAGGATTGCAGAATTGCTTTCTGAACCCAGCATTTACTGTCTTGTTACTTTGTTGTATTTTTGTTTTGGTCATGGCTGAAAAGGATCCTTGAATTTGAACACTCACCCAGTTAATACATAACAGCACATACATGCAGGTGTTAATCCTGGAGTTGCTGCTGATGTATTGCCCTTCATTGTAACATGAAGGAAAGCAGATTTTATAAGATGCATTATGAATTTACTGCAGCATCTCAGACTCAGTCAGACCTAGGCACTCACACATCTAAGGATTTGCATGCACACCATTATCCAGGCAGCTGTTTTTTTTACAAAATTTGCAAAGAATTTATAAGAAACTGTAGCTTCAACCATCCCTTCCAAACACACACACATGCACACACACACACACACACACACACACACACACACACACACACACACACACACACACACACACACACACACACACACACACACACACACTTTTATAAATGGATAGCATAAGCACAACTGTTTTCAGAGGTTTCTTGCTCTGACTGGTTTTAAGATAGTCTGCTATTCTGACATGTATTAATGTTTCTAGGCCTACCTTAACCTGTATGTACTTCATGTCCAGTGCCATTTAAAGTAAGGAAACTAGTATATAAAGTAAGGAAACGTATATACTGACAAAGTGAAAGAAGGAGGTCAAAAGAGGTAGAAGCAACAGGAAGATAGTAATGGAGAGGGTATTGGTTTTGGAGTGGTTGGATAACCAGGAGGGGGTAGTCACAGATATGGTGCTTGGGTGAGGGATACAGGATACTGTCAGAGCACAATCACTTCTGAGGGCTTCTGGCATTGAAGCTTGCTGGGGGGGGGGGTCCCAAAATGTTATGTCTAGTCCTGCCTTGTGTAAATTTGAGTCTACTCATTAAGACTAGCCTTAAAAGAAGCCAAAGTAATACTTTTTTGACATGTAGTGGCAGCTTATTCCATAGGCTGGGAGTGCACTGTTTTAGGTACAAATCTCTCCAGTGGCTCTTGTTTATGCTTTGGTGTAGATTTAGGTTTCTAGTGTGGATATTTGTAGAAGCACTGGTTTTGTGAAGAAACAGGAGGTCAAATCTGATTGGGTCTTTCATGGCTCAAAAAGCTAGACACATCACCTCAGAGCAGCTGGCATGAAGAAAGTCATGCTAATTCTTCAGGATAGTTGAAGGATTTAGAAACTTTAATTTTCTTGATTAGAAATCTTTGGAAAATTTTCAGTTGAGTGATATGCTTGGATTTCTACATACCAAGAGAGGTATTGTATTAGATTAAAGGTCTGATAAGCAAAAAATACAATGGTAGGGTGACTTCTTTGACTCTTGAAGATATTCCTTTGGTAATTAACTGGATCAAACAGATTTCTTGACTGTTGTTGAAACATCATGATCAAATGAGAGACAGTTGTCCACATAAGTACCCAGATATCTACTGACCATATCTATCTGAAGAAGAGTACAATTTATAACATATGAGGTAGACACAACCTTTTTTTGCTGAACTATGCTAAGCTGCACTTTTTTTGCATTTAACTTTAAACTGTTTTCCAGTGGGGATGAGCAGATAAGAGTACCCAGCTTGCAGTCATCAATAAACCTTGACGATCATACTTCTGAAATATTGACTTGGAAGTCTTAAAATAAATGCAAAACAGGAGAGGGACTAGCAGGGATTCTTGTGGCACCCTACTTGTTACAATTTTACATTTGGAGAGTGTGCTACTCACTTTCACAACTCGGGATGTGTTGGACAGACAATTTGTAACCAAGCAGGCAATACAGAGGTTTACATTTACGTTTTTCAGTAATTTCAGCATGGGTTATATTATGAAAAGCCTTGTAGACAGTGCCAGATCCAACACTATGCAAATTAGGCAGCTACCTAAGGCCTGATGCTATCTGTGTGTGTGTGTGTGTGTGTGTGGGGTGGTGGTGGTGGTGGCCACAACGTTAATGTAAAAAAGTGAAGTTTTATTACTGCTTCTGGTACTTTAAGTTTTAACTCTCAAAATTGCATCTACATGGATGTATCATATTGCTTTAAAACTTTCCAGCCGATGAATGCACACAGAACAATTTGATTTCATAACCAGGAATTCTTAATTTACAGTTAGTAACTGCTCCAGCATTATATGGACAAACTACTACAGGCATACGAAATTAGGCAAACTACAGGAATGACACTGCAGCAGCGTTATATGGACTAATGGAATGAGAAATCAGCTGGGTATCGGCATTATGTGGGCAGTGCCATACAGACTAGCAGGAGTATGAATAAATGCACTGGGAATGAGCAGCAGCTGCAGCAGAAGCATCATGGATGGGAACTTGCAGGTATGAGTGAACAAACGGCAGACTGATGATGACTGTGTGTGTGTGTGTGTGTGTGTGTGTGTGTGTGTGTGTGTGTGTGTGTGTGTGTGTGTGTGTGTGTGTGTGTGTAATACCCTAGGTAGAGAGGGCAGTTTAATTAAGTGACTTGCTCAGACAAAAACCCTGTACCTTTGCTACAGGAGTCAAAAGCTTTAATCTTGTACACCAACTGTCAGACCATTTGGTTAATCACTGAAGATTACAATCGGTCATCAGACTTGGTTGAAATAATAGATACTTTTTGGCATTATTGGTTCATACATTTTGTTTCACTGGTTAATAAAAAAAATGTTAAAACACTACAAATTTAAAATGCATTCTAACAAATGTTACTGTATTATAAGAAATACATTCAAAGTAATCAGAAAGGTGAATCACAGAACACAAGCATTTTTACATGGTCCTAAAAATGTATGCAGGAGGCCCATGGTTTGATATTTAATCCACCACTGCATGAGTGTTGTTTCAATGTATTTTCAATGATTGTGGGCTTCAAAGGAAGAAACATTTACTGTTGCTCATATTATGTTTGTTTTCAACATGCAACAGTTTTGTTTTGTTTAGCTAATGGCCATCAGAGTTTATGTTATAAAAGTTGAAAGCAGTGTTATTGCTGTAACAGGTAGCACACCCACTTTTGGTGCTGAAGGTTGTGGGTTCTCCTCCCCCACCACATAGATTGATTGCTGACACTGCAGTGTAGTATGGTGGGGGAGTGCTGCTCTTCCGACTGTGGTGTCCTTTGGATGAGATGTTAAGCTGAGGCTCCATCTGCCTGAGTTGGTGGTAACTCAGGAGGATGTAAAAGATCTCATGGCACCTATCTAAATGAGTAAGAGCAGTTCATTGATGCCCTGGCTAAATTTACCCTCTGGTAGTATAAATGCCACCTTAAATCTCCCTTGTAAATAAGCTACTAGCTTACTGAGACTAACCTGCACAAAAAATGAATAAAAACATCAACATTTTTAAATAATATTCACATCTCTGTGACCATTTCAAAAGTAAAGAAAAAATAGTGTGCACACTGACAATTGTTCGCAGTGTTCATGTTAATTGTGTGGAGAGAAGCAAGTAATGGGACACCGGAATGACTGTGTGTGTATGTGGGGGGGGGGGGGGGTCTGGTCCATTACCCTGCCTATGGCCATTTGATCATGATCTGGCTCTGCTTGCAGATCACTATAAGCATTATGCACATGGTGACTACTGTACACAGCCTCTGTGAATTTTCAAAGAAACTTACTAAGTTCAGGACCTGCCCTTCACAAAACCAAACTGAGTGGGGTCTAGTTTAGTTAAGTTGCCAACATCTGCATGAATGAGTTCTGTTATAACTGTCATGGATTTTCATATAATGTTAGTGAGGCTGAAGGGCCTATAATTACCCCGGTTTTGTGGAGAGGCCGCACTTGTGTAGAGGAATCACAGTTGTTGTTCTTCAGTTATCAGACAGAAACCCAATATACAGACTAAGATTGAACAGTTTAAGAAGCGACTCAGATAGTACATGTAACCTGGTGTTTTATTTGGCCCCATGAAAGGATTATTTTTAGCCCTTAACAGAAATTCTAAGACATATTCCAATGTAATTTCAGTGGGAGCTACATTTTCAGAGATAGATGGGGTAAAGTTAGCATTAAATTTGTCTGCTAATATAGTAGCTATACCTTTGAGATCAGAGTATGTGATATTACTATGAATGAGTTCAGTGCATAATTTGATATTATTCCTTCATCTTCTGAAATGGCTGAAACAAGATTTGTAGTTTCCTTTGGTGTCTGTGGCAACCTTATGCTCAAATTCCACTTTACATTTTCAGATAGTGCTCTTAAGTTCCCTGCAGGCCTATTTTACTGTAGTCTTGATGTAAGGGGGTTGGAATTTCTTGCAGCATTCTATTATTTTACTTATTTTATTATGCAGTTTATTCATACGTGAGTTGCACTACAGAGAATTATTCCTGTATTTACCACTATATTTAGGGCAGATGAGTATTGACTTTTCTTTAGTTGTTTAGGTACTAGCAAAATTCAGAGGTGAATGTAGCAGTGCTCTCAGATGGGTGCACTTGCAAAGGATAATTTGGGAGTTTGCATGTTTTCTATAAGTTTAAGTAGGTTTGCCTTATATAAGTCCCTGGTGTGAGAAGCGTAAGCCATGCCTGGCAAAACAAGAAGTCTTACTTCAAGATCAGTCTCCTAAACAAGAACAATGTAACTCACTATAAGTTGCCTGCACACTCTAATTTCCCCACTGTATGTCTCAGTATCAATGCATTTAATGAAAGTGGGTAAGTATTCTGCATGTAGTCAAGGGTACAAATCATATTACTAAATGTTACTGACTTCTGGCTAGGATACACAAATTCAAGTCACCAAACAGAAAACAGTTTCTCAAAATGGGATGGGAGTAGGTTGCTCAGCAAAATGCAGTCCATCTGAATTCTGAATTTGTCATATCAAGCAAAAAAGTTGACTAAAATTGGCCAAAAGATCTGGGGTCACTGCAAGAGATTTTTCTCCTTATTCAAGGTGCAATGACTTGTAGTTCTAGGGCCCCTCACTACGCAATAATACATTGATATAATGTTTCCTTACTGGACATTTGGCCAAATTTTAGGCTTCTTTGTCTGTTTAGAAGTCTTGTCATCAGTCAGATGACCTACATCCTCGGTGAACTACTTTCCAGCTGCCTCTGGGAGATATTCAGGTAGCACCTTAAGCCTGTACTCTCATAACATTCAAACCTGAGATCATATTATCTTCAACAGATTCATAATGCTGGCAGTTAAATGGCTTACTAAATTACTCTCTGCTTGACTCTCCAGACTGACTTTAACTCTTTTTTTTCAGGGAAGATTGCTAGTATTGCAATTTTGACGAAGGTTATCATTTTATTGTCAGAAGAAGATACTAGTTTGAAGGCCTGAGTTGCCATCCATCCATTTGTCCTTCCATCAATTCATCCTTCCATCCATTCATCCATCCATACAGCTATCCATCCATCCGTTTTGTAAACCACCTCTCCTGGTGAGGATCACAGTAGTACAGAGCTGAGGAGGAAAGACTGGATGGCTGTGTTTTCAGCAGAAGTCCCCAGCTCACCTTGCAGGATTATCAGATGTTCCCAGACTAGCTGAGAGATACAATATTTCTAGCATGTCCTAAATCTGTCCTAGAACCTCTTCCCAGTGGGTTATCCTAACAAAATAGCAAAGCAGTGGCTCTGAGATCTTCCTAGATTACTGGGGTATTCACTTGGTCATGTAGATGAGCCCAGTAGCCCTGCAAAGGAACCTTACTTTTGCTGTTTTTATCCTTGACTTCATTCTCTCATCCTTTGAGCCACTACTGAAAGACTATTACCATAGGTGTGGATGAAGAAATAACTTGAGCAGCAAATGGATAGCTTCAGCTCATGACTCATGTCTACCTTCATCATTGCTGTAGTCTGTGTAGGATTCCCCACCACCTTCATGTCTTAGAGAGTGTGCATGCTCAGTAGTACCTGCCCTTTTCAAGAAGACCCATCAATGTTCGACTTGGGCAACGTGCTTTCGCCATCACTAGCAGTAAAGATACAGTCTCGGCTTGCACATAGCTCAACTGTGTATTTAAATTCACTGGTAAGTGCCCCAACTGAACTTGTGTAGGTGACTGCTTCATTTGCTGCTTTTCCAATTTATATTACTTACTTTCTTCTAATTTTTATCTCACTTGAGGAATGCTAATTATCTAGTGAGCTGTATTCTGCATATCCTGCACTGACGCAGAGCATCTGCACTCCTGCATATTGAGGGTGTCCTGTTAGCTCTATCTTTAGCTGGCCCTCCACAACCTACAGATAGCTTAGCATTAACAACACTGTCTTTTTATTTCTACAGTGAAAGCCTGACCTGAATTTCTAGTTAGCACTTGAATTTCTATCGTACAACAAACTTGACTAGTGAATAATTATTTACAAAAACATTTTCAACACCTCTACATCTATTTGTTTTTCTCTTACCCTTTTTTTTAATCTCAGCAGACACATAATTACTGGCTAATACATTGCTTTTTCTGTCCAGTTTCTTATGGTTCCCCTGCTTGCTATAGTCAACACCTAGTACACCCTTTTTTCCAATTCTCTGCAGCTATTAATGTCTTTCACATACAATATAAGATATTTCCTACTGCACATTTTATTGCTTTCTCACAGATAGTTTCTGTTTTACTTACCTGGCTGTACAACACCTCTCTCTGAGTCTCTACCCTCTCCATTTGCCTATGCTGAGGGCTCACTCTGCTCCCCTACACTACCCCCAAATGCCACCCACTCCCTCTAGCCCTACATTTATAACCAACAAATCACTTCCCTTCTGACATCACTTCCTATCAATTTCAGCCTTCATTCTAACAAACCACTCCCTCTTTTGACATCATCTACTCTCCACACTCCTCCTTCCAAGTCACCTCTGTTACTCTACTCATTTTGTCTAACTGAAATATCTACAACGTACTTCTGATACTTACTTTCTTTTTAACACCCTATGTAAACCTTATTTTTTAGCATTATTATTGCTATTTTAGCCTCATATCCATCATCTATCCTTCCACCTTACAATTTTACTTTGCCCTCCTCACCTACCATACTCAGTACTCTTCCTCTAAATAAAATATCTAATCTTTCAATACTCCACTTCTCTTTCGCTTCACCTCAACTTCCTAAGAGCCCTACTGTAATTTGATTCCACTTTCTCACTTCACTATTACTGTCTTGTTACTACTCCTACCGTTCACTATCTCTGTATATCTCCTACCTTTATTTGTTACCCAACATTACATCCCTTCCTACTTCACCATGATTCTAAGTCTCCTCATCATACTTATCCTACTTTATCCCAGTCTCACCCAGACCCATATCTCCTACTTGCACTTCCTCTCAATACCACCACTGTGCTCATTAATCCTTATCTGTTACACATAACCTCTCCCAATTCTCTCCCATACGCTTTGTTAAACTTAAAATATTTGACTACTCCATCCTTCTACCTAACACCAAACTAATTTCTTATAACTCCACAATTAAAACTAGTTTATTTCATCCGTTCAAACCACTCTTATTAGTATGTGGAGATAGTCACCCTAATCCAGGGCCAAACAACTCTCCCTTTCCATCTTCTGGTCACACTCACTTTGTTCTTACTAAACTCAATATTGTACGCAGTATCTGTAATAAAGTCACTGAATTGCATGCTTGGATTGCTCAGTAGTCCCTTTACATACGTGTCTTCTTAGAAACCTGGCTTAGATCCCACATCAAAGACTCTGAAATACTTCCCCCAGATTTTAATATGCTAAGAACAGACTGTCTTGATAGAAAAGGTGGAGCTCTTGTCATAGTCAATCCGACACATTACTCCCTTATCCCCCTATAACCAGCCTTCTCCACCTTCAACAATGCCAAACTATTCATCACAAACTTTAAGTTAAATAAACCCAAAAATCTCTGCATTATTGCTCATTACATTCACCGTGGTAACAATTTATCTACTGTGGAAGACATGCTCTCCTGGGATTCATCCAACATTTCTCTTGAAACCATAATTCTTAGGGATGGCAACATTGACTGGCTGAAACTTTCTACATATTTCCCAACTGATAGTATCAGTCTCTTTGGTTTTTCTTAATTAATACATCACTCCACCTATACCAATAAATCCAACCAAGCTGGCTTGGTCATAGACTGGATTTTAGTGTGCCACCCTAATAACTTTATTCAATCTACAAAACTTCCTGAGGCCATTAGTGATCATCATCCCACCTGTACCACCAGACTTATCTCCTAGCCTCACAAACAACATATTTTAAAACCATCCATGATCTAACTTCAATCCACTTATATTTACCAATATCTTGAGGTCTATAAAATGGTCCTTCCTTAAATACTTACCTCTTAATGAAGCAGTCAAGTTCAGCTCTACATTTTGAACACATTAAATAGCTTAGCTCCCCCCTCTCCAAACAAAAAGAATCAAATCTAATTTCTCCCCTTGGTTCTCATCACACATTAAATCCATCATGTGTGACAGAGTTAAGGCCTGGAAAGCCAACCTGTATCAAAAATCTCTTACCAACCTGATTCACTATAGAGAGCTGCATAATCTAGTCAAAACATGCAAATAAAGACAAAAAAACTATATTACTTAGACCTTCAGCACACCACTATGACCAACCCCCATAAATTCTGGCAATCTATCAAAAATATTCTTCACCCTGGAACTAACGTGGTACCACCACACTCCACCAAGCACTCTAACTCTGACATGGCCTGTCTATTTAATTCCTACTTTATAGAAAGCATTTCCACAATTACTAACAGCTTTTCTTCTACCCTTACTACCTTCCCATCCCTTACAACCTCCTCCCAATCTCCTTTCTCTCTCAAACCTGTCCTAACATCTCTTATCAAAAATCTGCTTATCAAACGCAGATCTTGCTCTCCTTCTGCTGACAATGTTCCAAACGAATTTCTAAAAATTACTGCTAATTCCATAGCCTACTCTGTCTCTATACTCATTAATAAATCCATCAACAAAACACATGTTCCATTCCTCTGGAAGAAGTTCTTCATTATCCTACTTCACAAGAGTGGGAATGCCACTGAAATTTCTAACTACAGGCTTATTGTAATACTGTCACTATCATCCAAATTTTTTGAAAAATGCATTCACATACAATTCCTTCACCACTTATTTAAAAGCAATCTTCTCTCTCCTATCCAGCATGGTTTCAGAACTGCACATAGTGCCATCACAGCTCTTTTATCTTTCACTGATACAGCCAACAAAGCCAGAGACATGGGTAAGTTTGTTTCATCCCTATTCCTCGACCTTTCTAAAGCTTTTGATACTGTCTCTCATCCTAAACTCTTATCACAACTTTCTTTCCTTGGCTCTACTGACAATATCATACTATGGTTCTCTAGTTATTTATCTAACAGACATCAGTCCATCAAATGGGACTCCATTCAATCTCCTTATCTACCAGCCAGCACTGGAGCTCCACAAGGCTCCGTCTTAGGCCTTTCCTCTTTCATATATTTATTAACAACCTTTCAGCTGCATCTAAACACGCAATTTTCATTCAATATGCTGATGACTCTACTCTAATCTTCTCTGCTAACAACCTTACTCAACTATAAACTTTAACACAAGACAGCTTTAATCCATCGAAGCCTGGCTTACCTATAATCAGCTCTTACTTAATCCCAAGAAGTATTCACTATAATCCACACAAGAAGATGCACTCTAGCTCAAGTTGATAGCAAAATAAATCCACCGGATGTAGTTAAAACCACCAAATAGTATTTAATACCAATGAATAATATAAACAAATTCCGTCGTTAAGCGCTTTCACTAGGCTCAGCTAGTTTCATCAGAACAGTTAAAACAGCTGATTACAAGACTTTTTAAATGAAAAATGGCGCCAAAAATGTAATGCCATACTTAAAGCAACATACTGTAAATTCAACTCATGCTTGTATTAATAATCAAAATTCATGAATTCCACGTGTTAATACCACTACAAATATGTTAAATATGTTAAAATAATACAAAAATTAATTAATATTATTACACTAGATACATATGTTAATGATTAATACTAAAATATAAAACAAAAATTACTTTACATTTATTATTCAATTTATAATTTGTAATTTTAGGTGCTGTGACTGTAATTTGTGCTTCACTATTTTAACATCAACAGGGGCTTAATGGTAAAATAGTCGTTGATGCCTGGTAATCTGGTTGCATCAGTTAAAACTTGCCAAAAAAGCTCTCTGTAGGCTAATACATATTTAGTATTGCCTCCTCTAGGATCACTCTTAACTACTTCTGTTATAGCAAATTCAAATTTGTGTTCTTCTCCTTTTTCCAAAATGTGCCTCGCTAATGCATTTTTTGAATCCTTGTTTTTTATACAATATAAGTGTGAATAAATCCGCTGTCTTAATAATCTTTCAGTCTTCCCCACATAAAATGAGGGGCAGACCGTACACATAGCGATGTACACTACCATTCTAGTTTTACAATTACCCTTAACTGGATATATCTTAGTTCTGTTTTCATTTCCTAATATTATTAAACTCTTCGTATATATACTGGAACATTGTTTGCAAGTGCCACATCTCGAAGTGTGTGCACTTTCATTATGTTTTGTCTTATGTCCTAATTCAAGGATTCTCTTGATATTCATACCCATTTTGTTCACAAATTTGGGTTCATTTCCTAGTATATCAGCCAATTCTTTATCTTTGATTATTAGATGCCAATTTTTAATAATAATATCCTTGATGTAATAACTGTAGGGACCAAATTCTACTATACATGCTCTATTGTAAGTAATATTGGCTGTTTGTTTTACTGATGCTTCCGTGACTTGATGCTCTGTACTTTCATTGTTAACTAATAAATTTGATGTATTATTAGAACCAAGTAATGGCTTATATTTGATTCCCCATTGGCTAATTACATATGCTGAGATGTCCACCATCATATCATTATCATATCCTCTGTCGAAAAATAAGGATGTTATATAGTCAATTTCCTTTACCATATCTATATAATTAGAACACATTCTAACAGCCCTTACACATTGTCCTTTATAAATGCTTCTTTTCACTTTCCTAGGGTGAAAGCTGTTGAAGTCCACGTAAGAATTAGTAAAAGTATCCTTCCTATATATCGTGGACTTCAAACCAACCTTATCAGTTGTAATCAATGTGTCAAGGTACGGAACACCAAATTCATTAACCACTGAAGTGAACTTCAAAAAATGACTACTGTTGTTGATGTAATTAATAAAAGCAGAATAGGTGTCCATATCCCCATTCCAAAGAATGTAAATATCGTCAAGGAATCTTGAATAATATACAATATGTTCATCATGTAAACCGTCCAATACATTCTGTTCTTCCCATTCAAGCATGACCAGGTTGGCAAATATTGGAGCACAAGCTGCTCCCATTGCTACCCCCCTGGTCTGCCTGAATATCTCCCCCTCATAAAAAATGAAATTGTTCTCTAAAACTATGCTCATAAGTTCAGCCAATAATTGAATTCTATCCCATGTCATGCTGGTGTGTTTTCTTAGGCTGTTGGTAAATGCCTCAATACCTTCTTCCATGGGAATAGAACTGAATAAATCTATAACATCAATTGTGCTGAACAAAATGCCCTGATGGTATTTATCTATGGGATAATTTTTTAAAAATTCCCATGAGTCTTTTACAAGATGTTTCACTTCCTTGTAAATAGGTTTTAATAAAGTGTCTAATATTTCTCCTATTGGGAATGTTTTGGATCTACTTCCGGATATTATAGGACGCAAGGGTGGATTATCTGGGTTTTTATGTACCTTTGGTATCCCTATGATAGTTGCTAAGACTGGATGTTCAACTGTCATATAACTATACATTTCTTCTGTTATCCTGTTTTCCAATAGGTACTCTTCAAGGTACATATCAATCCTATTGTAGGCAATGTTGACTTCATTAATGGATGACACAATATAATTTCCCGAATGATGTAATATTTCCAAGATGTTGGCGTTATATGTAAGAGTGTCAAACAATACTATGCCCCCACCCTTGTCTGGTTTCATAATACGTAAATTAGTATCCGTCCGTAAATCCTGAAGAGCTTGCCTTTCTTCTATGGACAAATTATATTTGGTTGGGAACTTCTTTCTATTTTTGTACAATTTATAAATTTCATTTGTGACCACTTGGTCATAAATCTGTACACTAGGGTTACTCAATGGTATAAAATTACTTTTCTTTTTCAACCCTAGTGAACCGGTGTCACCAATTTGATCATTCTTATGATTATTAATATTATCAAACATAAGGGCCAAATTCAATTTTCTAGTGTATTGCTTAAATTCTAGTATATTATCAACAAGACAAAATTTAGGGGTTGGAATGAAGTTAAATCCTTTAGATAAAAGATCGAAATGCACTGTCTCCAACTTAATGCTGCTGAAATTATAAATTTTAAAACTTTTATATTCACTAACAGCATTGTTCGTGACAATTCCGGCATGCTGGAATTCATTAGGATCATTGTGATTGTCATCCATATTATCTACCATTTCATTTTCCACTTCCCTCCCTTTTTCCAATTTCCCTGATTCCTTTCTCCAGACGTGTGAAAAAAATTGTCACTATAAGCATCACTACGTATATCTTCCCCTTGTCTAGGGTAGACCAACGTGTCCATGTCCTGTCTTGTATAATTCCATTTATAACACATGTTCCTTCTATATTGTTCTCTATCTCTATTTAGTTTTCTGTGCTTCCGTTCAAATGCACTCCTTGCTCTATTTTCAGCAGTCGAAAACTGTTTATTAAATAAGTTCTCCCACTGAGAGTAAGCTAAATCATGTGTAATAAAGTTGTTCAAGTTTTCTACCTCAGGTAAAAGCTTACTTAATTTAGCATCATTATGTTTAATAAGAAGTTTCATGTACTGAAAACCGAAACTATCAAACAAAGCATTAAATTCAGTTTCAACCTCTACATTAATATCAATTCCCAAAGGTAGTTTGTAAAACCTTAAACCCATGGGTACTATTTGTAATGATAGACAGTGATTTAAATATGCATTGTCTAGTTTCAAGGCATTAATACTATTTAACTTTTTCCCAAACGAATAAATCATGTCCTTCAAAGTTCCTTTGTCTTTTATACCACAGTCTACTTTAGTGCCCCAATGACTATGGTCAAATAAGCACTCCTGTCCCAAAAAATATTTTAAATTATGTTGCTTATTTGCAGGTACAGTCTGTCGAGTGACTTCTTTATCTTGTTTATTAATGCCAGAGACATGCGCATATGTCCGAGTAAATTGTGTCTGTTTCGGTTTAGTACCAATACGTTTCGCTTCTTCCGTCAAATTGCCAAATGAGAAATCAAAAGTAAACTCAGACAATGCTGTTTTATCATAGTCATTAAAGCCATTGTTACATGGTAAGTCAATGATGCCGCTAGGCAGTACATTTTGGCCCTGTCCATTAGGTATACCGGGTGACGAAGTGTCCGGTATACAGGAAGTATTTTTCCTTACAGAAGCCAATGTTGGCGTTCTATCATTTTGTATATCATGTTTAGTCACAGTACCTTGAATGAGAGAATTAGAAGAGTCCTTCCTTGATGTAACAATACCGGGGATCTTGCTAAACAATTCCAAAATTTTGGCTACTTCACCTCTTAGCACCGAAACCTCCGCTCTGAGGTTCGCTAAATCATTTCCGTGTACAGGGGAAGCACCAACCATAGAGCTGTGAGACGAATCCATAAGGCAACACCAGAACAAAAATGTTCTCGTATGGAACCACACGCAAAAGTATTCACTATAATCCACACAAGAAGATGCGCTCTAGCTCAAGTTGATAGCAAAATAAATCCACCGGATGTAGTTAAAACCACCAAATAGTATTTAATACCAATGAATAATATAAACAAATTCCGTCGTTAAGTGCTTTCACTAGGCTCAGCTAGCTTCATCAGAACAGTTAAAACAGCTGATTACAAGACTTTTTAAATGAAAAATGGCGCCAAAAATGTAATGCCATACTTAAAGCAACATACTGTAAATTCAACTCATGCTTGTATTAATAATCAAAATTCATGAATTCCACGTGTTAATACCACTACAAATATGGTACACGATATATAGGAAGGATACTTTTACTAATTCTTACGTGGACTTCAACAGCTTTCACCCTAGGAAAGTGAAAAGAAGCATTTATAAAGGACAATGTGTAAGGGCTGTTAGAATGTGTTCTAATTATATAGATATGGTAAAGGAAATTGACTATATAACATCCTTATTTTTCGACAGAGGATATGATAATGATATGATGGTGGACATCTCAGCATATGTAATTAGCCAATGGGGAATCAAATATAAGCCATTACTTGGTTCTAATAATACATCAAATTTATTAGTTAACAATGAAAGTACAGAGCATCAAGTCACGGAAGCATCAGTAAAACAAACAGCCAATATTACTTACAATAGAGCATGTATAGTAGAATTTGGTCCCTACAGTTATTACATCAAGGATATTATTATTAAAAATTGGCATCTAATAATCAAAGATAAAGAATTGGCTGATATACTGGGAACTGAACCCAAATTTGTGAACAAAATGGGTATGAATATCAAGAGAATCCTTGAATTAGGACATAAGACAAAACATAATGAAAGTGCACACACTTCGAGATGTGGCACTTGCAAACAATGTTCCAGTATATATACGAAGAGTTTAATAATATTAGGAAATGAAAACAGAACTAAGATATATCCAGTTAAGGGTAATTGTAAAACTAGAATGGTAGTGTACATCGCTATGTGTACGGTCTGCCCCTCATTTTATGTGGGGAAGACTGAAAGATTATTAAGACAGCGGATTTATTCACACTTATATTGTATAAAAAACAAGGATTCAAAAAATGCATTAGCGAGGCACATTTTGGAAAAAGGAGAAGAACACAAATTTGAATTTGCTATAACAGAAGTAGTTAAGAGTGATCCTAGAGGAGGCAATACTAAATATGTATTAGCCTACAGACAGCTTTTCTGGCAAGTTTTAACTGATGCAACCAGATTACCAGGCATCAACGACTATTTTACCATTAAGCCTCTGTTGATGTTAAAATAGTGAAGCACAAATTACAGTCACAGCACCTAAAATTACAAATTATAAATTGAATAATAAATGTAAAGTAATTTTTGTTTTATATTTTAGTATTAATCATTAACATATGTATCTAGTGTAATAATATTAATTAATTTTTGTATTATTTTAACATATTTAACATATTTGTAGTGGTATTAACACGTGGAATTCATGAATTTTGATTATTAATACAAGCATGAGTTGAATTTACAGTATGTTGCTTTAAGTATGGCATTACATTTTTGGCGCCATTTTTCATTTAAAAAGTCTTGTAATCAGCTGTTTTAACTGTTCTGATGAAGCTAGCTGAGCCTAGTGAAAGCGCTTAACGACGGAATTTGTTTATATTATTCATTGGTATTAAATACTATTTGGTGGTTTTAACTACATCCGGTGGATTTATTTTGCTATCAACTTGAGCTAGAGCGCATCTTCTTGTGTGGATTATAGTGAATACTTTTGCGTGTGGTTCCATACGAGAACATTTTTAATCCCAAGAAGACAAAGCTCCTATTATTCTTTCCTAAGCAACAATCTCTTGACAAACTAAACTTTAGAATATCATCACTAAACAATGCTGTAACTGATCGTCCCTCATTCTAAACTGTTAGGTGTCACTATTGATGGCAATCTCAAATTTGATTTGCACATAAATAACATCATCAAATTGACCCATCAAAAACTTGGCATGTTATATAGGACTAAACAATTCCTTACCAACTCTATTAATTCTAAACTTGCTGCCACAGACCTCTTACCTTCCCTTCTTTTTGCCTCCCCTATTCTAATTAATCTTAACTCTTCTCTGGAAACTAAACCTAGTCAATGCTACAATAAAATAGCAAAAAATTGCTACTGGTCAATCTCACAAGTCACATCACTACCTATCTATTAAACTGCTTAACTGGCTTGAACTTCTACTCCAGCTACACATGAACCAGCTGCTACTAACTAATAAAACACTCCTTTTTTCTTCATAAAATACTCAACCACAGGTTGTGGATATCTCAGTTAGAGAAAATGAGTAGAGTAATAGAGGTGAGCTGGAAGGAGGGGTGTGGAGAGTAGATGATGTCAGAAGGTGGAGTGATTTATTAGAATGAAGGCTGAAATTGATAGGAAGTGATGTCAGAAGGGAAGTGGTTTGTTGGCTATAAATGTAGAGAGAGAGTTTCTCCTGCCATCTCCTCCATTTCACAGTACTGTTTACCTACAGGTGTTGTTTATTTAGCTCTGTGCCAGAGCTGCTGTAGATTCTATGTAGGCAAAACTGGGAGCATGTTAAAAGAAAGAATATGCTGAACACCTTTATGAGATTAACAAGATATGTAACAAAAATGTCTTATCTAAACATATTATCGTCTGTCCAGGTCATGAGTTTAAATTTGTGGTGCTATAACAATTAAATGTGAATCCGGGGTGGGGGGGACCATAGGGGCTGATATTAGAAAAGAAAGAGCTATACTGGCAGTTATGGCTTAATGCAGGCAGTACCCTAGGGCTCAATGAAGTTTCATCTATCACTTGTTTATTAAAAATAAAAGCTTACAGGTGGTGAAACTATAATTTAAGGAAGGGTATTACTATTTTTTCATTACATTACTTTATGTTTGAATTTTGATTGCTTATTTAGCATTATTTAAATTGTCATGCTGATTTTTTATGAATGGTTTTAACATAATATCACAATGTCACTTTAAGAAATGAACTTCAGGAAGTCATGTGATTCTTCCCTAGCTTTTAAATTTCCTGTGTTTGCTACTTTGCAACATCTGATGAAGTTTTTTATGATAGTCAAGATGGAAGCGCTCATTTGTTTTATAAAATAAATGACGGTCTGTGTTTGCAGTGACCTATCTGCATCTGTGTATCATTTTATTCATTGGTTTTATTTTTTTTTTTCGGCTGTTTTATCATTTGTTTATATCTCTAAATATGTGTGACTGCTTTGTAGTTCAGTAAAAGATCTTGAAGAGCAAACAACAGGTCTTATGGCTCATCATGTGGCATTGTCTAGTGCGCCATTAAATAAATATCTTGAGAATTAAACATCCACAGTCCACACTGACTGTTCTACTTTTTTTTGATCTAGTTAAGACTGCCAAAATAGTCTGGGGTGCATCTGCTAATATGCTAATATCAAGTTTATAATAAAATTATTTGGTCATGTGCAGTAACAGATAGTTTTTTGCAATTTCTGTTTTTTACCAGTTAAAAATCTCATTTCTAGTTACAGTTCACATTTTCATAAATTTTTAAATAAATAACTATTTAGTCACAAATCTTGCGTCATAAAATAAATATTTATTTTTTTCTCATTTTCCAATGAACCATTGCATTTTCTGCTGGCATTCCTTTAACATCTGGTTCAAAATATCTGCTATCACTGAAACTTTTTTGAAACTTGTTTTAAACTTTGAAAAAATTAAAAGATTAGAACTGCAATTCACTGTGAGTGATGTTGCCAAAATGCCACAGAAAATACAGTGCACAATATGACTTAGTAGTACCAGAAAATGAATAATCTATAGGTTCATTTGTACTTGTACCTCATTCTGGTTGTTACACTTTTAAGCAGTGCATCATTCAGTGCATCAATCAATGGGGTGCTTAAATGTGAACAGTCTGTTGGCATTTCTCATGCCACATGGTAATTTACTCCAGAAGTGGGGTACAGACTATGAAATAGAACAGTTTCTCCTAAATGTTTTACTTAGAATGATTCTGTACTGTGATCCATATTACCTGTCATTAGGATACATTTTTTTCCAAAATTAAACTCAGTTTGTGTCTCAATAAAGTATTATGCATTGCCTTATATGCCAGGCATAGTATTTTTTTCAATAGTCTGTGTAAGATGCTATATAAAAAATCAGTGTCTTTAGTCTGAGACTATATTCTATGATTTTATCCCTAATTATTATTGTTGCATGCTTTCAACTATGTCAATATCAGTTAACAGAAAATAAGATTGTATTCTAAAATTGACCTCAATAATTGTCTCAATTCCAGTATATGAAATAATAAACCTGTTTTTAATGGCTTTTTGTTTTATATCTAGTATATGGTTTTTAAACTTGAGTTCAGGTCCAATAATGGTCCCCGTATCCCTTATATAGTCCGCTACTCACAGGTTTGGTCACCCATGTAAACCTTAATATCCTTATGTGAACAATGTAGTTGTTATTAATGTTAAATCACAGACCCCTTTTCCCTGCTCATGTCTTAGTCTGATTAAGATAAGCATTTTGATCCCCTAAGTCTTCAAGTTTGGGAATTTTATATTGCAATTGTCTGCATATTTATAGGTTCATAGGTTCATAAGTAGGTACTAGGCTATCGGCCCAAGGGCCTAAGTAAACCTAGCCAACAAGGTTCCCTGGCTTACGCCACCCAAGAAAGTTAATTATAGGTTCATACGTAGGTACAGATCCAACATTTATTTGACTCTGGAAGATTGGAAGAAAGCATAATGTTTGGGAGCTATTATGGAGTCTTGTGAGCTTTTTTCCATGAGGATCTAATATTTCGTATTGTTACTGCCTGCATTCTAGTTGTGTAATTAAATTATTTAATACCTTTAACCTTAAGGAGAAAAAGACAAAACAATATTTCTTGGAAGACAATTTTGAAGACAAACCCATGTACAAGGCAATTATTTTTTCACCAGGGGTTCAAGACTTAGCAGGTGTTTATGTGATTGATGTAAACATAAAGTGCAAGGCGTTGAGGCTGGAGACTTGCATGAGTAATTGATTAAGGTTACAATTATGTGTGGAATCAGAAATTATTAAATGAGAGGCAACTTATTATAAGCTGACCTGACATATAGCAAAGTGCTATATATGTATGTAGTGAGTGATCTTTCAGCAATTCAGTTTAAAAGTATGACCACAGAACAAGAAGTGTATAAAATAGCAAAACAAAGCCTAAAACTGTAAAAAAATAATAAATAAAAATTAAAATGAAAAAAGTGGTGGCTATGTGGTATTTAAGATGGTGCTTGATAATAAATGGACAGGACTAATACCACACCCAGTGCAAGTGTTGTGTTTTTAGGTATGGGAAAATGTGTTTTGAAGTAATTAGTCAAGCCTGTTGATTATGTGGATGTCATAATAGTTTCACAAAGATGTGTAAAAGTTAAATAAAGTATGGCAGCAAGATATGCATGTATTAGGCATAATGCAACTGGGTAAAGTAGAAATGCTTGTGGATAATGTCTGATAAAGTCTGTAGATGTCCCACCTTTGTGCGGAGGGATGACTGTTGCTGTTCTCCATTTATGAGACACAAAGTCTATTTGGAGGCTATAGTTAAATAGAAATTCCAAAGGGCTTGATAGGTCATGTTTCATGCTATTTAGAAGGTATCTTGGGATATTGACTGGGCTCTTTGATGCAGTATTCTTGGCATTAGAGAGAGCATTAAGGACTTGTTCCTTCATGATAGCAGGGAGTGTTATGTTTGATGGTATTTCCTGAAGGAAGGCTGGGGGGAAGATAGTGATAAGGTTGGAGCTTAATTTGTTGGCCAGTAGATTTGCTATATCTTCTGGCTCAGTATAGGTGGCTCCATTTACAATGAGCTCCCACACAACTGTGTATTGTCTTTGAGGTTGCGGACATAGCTAAAGAATGTCTTGTGGTTGTCCTTGGCCTGGGAAGCCAAATTTACTTCAAATTTGGCTTTGGTAGACTTTATTTTTCCTCTGAAATCTTTGTTTAGTTTGTTGAGAGTGCTTTTATCCTGCCTAGTTCTGCACCTCCTAATTTTTGCCATGATTTTCTTCTTTCTATTATACAGCCTGTTGATTTTGTGATTCCACAGGGGTGGCTCATTTTTTTAGTTAGTTTTGTACTTCTTGCTGGTGGGTACTGTTGCCTCCCTGCAGCTATTAACACACTTATATAGGATTTCTGTGAACAATTCTGCATAGGCAGGAGTGTTCTCAGGGTTTATGGGGGCTAGAAATTTTGCTATGTTTCCACTTACTAGCTGGAAGTTAGCCTTAGCATAGTTCTTGAATATTCCAGGATTAGCTGGGGGTCTAGGTTTTATTTTTACTTCAAAGAGATCATTTTGTTGTCTGATCTTACCAGAGTAGATATTACACTAGAGGGTGTGCTGCACTCTCCCATGTTGGTGAGGACCAGATCCAGTATGGTTGCACTCCTGGTTGGTGTATTGACAATCTGGTCCAGGGAGTTTGTGTTTACAACATCCAGGAATCTCTGTGCCTGTACATTTAGGGTTGTATAGGGTTCCCAGTTAATAGTAGGGTAATTAAAGTTAACCATGAATAGGGTATTGGGTTGGATGGTGAGTGTTTCCAATAAGTTTAAATATATGATATGAGTTTGCTGGGTCATAGAGGGGGACCTATAGCTTTCGAGGAAGTGTTATTGGATTTTGCCTGTTGTGATTTAAACATGGAGATGCTCAAGTGCATTGTCCTGTTTGACCAGCCTTGAGGTATACTTATTTTTGATGTAGAAGTACTTTCAGTTTGGCATTGTCTATAAAAGGTGCTATGGGAGAAGACAATGTTTTAGCTAATATTCAAAAGCCTAGAGGGTGAGGTGGAGACCATCACTGGCAAAGCAGCATGGTCTATTGACCATCTCTTGCCATGCTGACAAATATTGCACCCCCTTAGAATGACATCAGAAACTAAGCCAATTATTAAAGTCAATCATCTTTTGTTTGTATTGTGGCATCATCCTTGGAGAAGGTAAAATGCTACTCAGTGCTAGGCTCATACCAGCCTGGGACACAAATGTTGGGAGTTCCATGATGCATGTCTTCATATAGTCTAGGAAGGTATGTCTCAGGTCATTTACACACACATGGACTATGAGTGAGTCATTCTTGTACTTGTGGTCCAATGACCTGAGTGTGTGAGTAATGTGGTGAATCCTAGCCCCAGATAAGCAACTGATGGTGACTTTCTCCTTACTCAGCTTAGTGAGAAGGACATCAATGTGTCTTACAATGGAGACTCAAATGACTAGAATTTTGGATTGTGTGGTGGCTTGCCTTATGGGCCTAGAAGTAGAAGTCTATGAGATCTGGCTGTATGTGTTGATGTGGGTGTTGTTTTGAAAGAGTGCATTTGGGGCTGCTGAGGGTATTTGTTATGTGCATTTCATCTAGGAGGTCTTTGGGGTTTAGGAAAGTTACATTTAAGTGCCTCAGCATATGTGGGTCTATGTGTCTGCTTTGAATTGTGTGTGATGGGTGCAGCATGTGTACTACTGACAACCTTATTGACATTAGGCCTACTTTTAAGTGAGAGCCTTGCCTCCAGTGCCATTGTGTAAATACATCTTTTACATATCATATCAGTTTGTTTGTGAATTAACTGGTTCTCAGTAAACATGTGGCAATTTATACATTGCTTCAGGATGCCCATATCCACCAAGCTGGTAACAGAGATAGTAGGAATGTTCATATCCATGGCAACTGACCCTTTTTATTGATTAGAAAGTTGGGGTGAGAATTTAAAGCAAGTCAGGAGTATCTAGTTTGCAAGTCTTGGGGCAGAGTTTGTAAAGCAAACTAGCAGTTATGTGTGCAGCTAGGTACTGGTGAAATGTCAAACATGTTTTTACACTAAAACTGCCACTCACAGTGTCTGTGTCTATACAGGGCACTGCCAAACATGTGAGGGGAATGAGTAGACCCTAATTATTTAAGGATGAAGTATTTAGTCAGATATTCTAAAGTTAGAAACAAATCAAGCAGTGCTCACTGAAAACAATAGAGTTAGCTTGTCAGGAATAACAAAAAGAGGGAAGTCACATGAATGGCTACTGCATGGCTACTACTAGTTTTAGTCTCACCACAGCTTCAGTCTGATGGTATGCAATACTCCTTTGCTTCTTCTGTCACAGGGAACAAAGCATCAGCACCAATCCCAAGAAGAGAAGCAAACTATTAGGTGTTACTATTGATGACGGTCTTGTCCCAGATGATGCAAGGGTCTGTAGGCTTGTTGTAGCCTTTTCCTGTTAGATGCCTTGAGTAGCAACTAGACCAATCAGGAACATCAAGCACAGACATTCACTGCACAACCAGAAAAAGTCAGGAATCAATGTACTCTGCAACTTCTTTCACCAGGAGCAAAATATAAGTACAAATTCCAAGCTGGCACCCATGAAGCAGTTATTAGGCTTTCTAGTGATCAGTAGTTTCCAGGAAATAATGCTCCTGTGCTCATTCTCTCACCAGGAGCAAAACAGAAACACTAAGCCTAAGATGACTACTGAGAGGCAGAATGTGGGTTCTCCAATAATTTATGGTTTTGCAGTAGATGCTGCAGATTTTAAAGGTAAGATGGAAAAAGTGGGATAATATCTTAAGCACTGCAGTGTGCACTAAGCAGTTAGTTATGAAAGAGGGGGTAAGTTAAGTATTAGCTGTCGAAGTGGAGAGCCACTAGTTTTAAAAGACAAGATATATTGGAAGGGGGTGGTCATTTTGTATTCTGGTTCTATAGAATACAGTGGGATGCCCAATAAATAGCCGAAGAGGAGTGATTTCACAAAATGATAATTTTTTTGTTCTTGCTCACAACTGCCAACGAAAGGGGAGACAGAAGGAGATATGTGGTCAAATTAAAAAATGTGTCAGGCAACTAAAAATTCAGCTGAGTTTAAAAACACAACATCACCAGGGAGGCAAGGTGAGGAAAACTTAATTTCTGTGTGACTCACAAGCGATATAGCTGTGCTCTTTTTCATAGTTTAAATGTGCAATTAAAAGCAGAATACAAGTAAAACACAGTGTAAAGAAACAAATCACAATGAACAAAACATATGAAGTCAATAAAGTAACAGAAAATACAGGAAAGCAAAACCATAAGAAACTTTCTCTCACATCAAATTGTGGCAGAGTCTGGGTGAGCTTTTCCAGTAAAGCCTTGAAATATATTATTTTATCCTTAAAAAGAAGATTTAGCACCTAGCTCCACCCTCAATTCGCAGATAATTAACCTTAATTGACATGGTCTTATTTCTGTGTGACTCACAAGAGACACGTCTGTGATCTATTTCCTAGTTTAAATATGCAATTAAAAGCAGAATACAAGTAAAACAGTGTAAAGAAAACAAAACACAATGTTAATACTAGAAGGCAGCAATAAATTAATACAAAATACAAGAAAGCAAAAGCAAACTAGCTTTCCCCCTCACAGCAAGTTGTGGCAGATTCTGGGTGAGCTTCTCCAGTCTGATTGATGCACCATTCTTCATCTGCACCCTGAATTCCTATACAAAGCAGGGACCAGTTTATGTTCTTGTTTCCCCCCCTTCACAGAGATGATGTCTCAGGAAAGAGTTCAGCAGTTATATTCTGTTGATGAATATGCATGGATTTCTATCCAGACATGCTAATACACATTTCTTTACATATGCAATCACCAGCATGCCTCCTAAGTGTACCTCATCATGAAATTCCTTTTTGAGTCTTAAAAAGTCTATGTTCCACACTGTTCTGCATAGAAAGTTTTGTCATGCAGCTATGATAAATAATACTGACTCCTAATAGTTCATCAAAATAATTTTTATAAAGTAACACATTTTAAACATATTAGGAGTTTCCTAGTTGAGGCTATTTATAAATTGTTAATAAGCATTGCACATTTTGACAATATATTATACATTATCAAAGGAAGAGTTCCAGAGTTTGCCCATTTGTTCCTCATTATGAGAGTTACTGTTCCACATTTTTCTAATTAGCTCCACATTATGAGAGGAAGTGTTCCACATTTTGCCCATTTGTTCCACATTTTGCGAGGTGGGATTTTTCGTGATCAGCAGTCAGTACTGCTTCTCTACTGTTTTATGCTTCCTGCGCAATACCCTCTCAGCTTAGCTGTGTAAAAAAGCCCAGTGTAAATTTAATTTTCTTCCCACGTGTCAATCCTTGAAACCTAGGTGTGTTTACCTTTTGGACCATTAGCGTAGTAGCAAATGACAAAAATAAATTTGGTTCTCCATACTTCTGGATTAGTTAACATTGCAACAAAGTATGACATTTGAAAGTCCATTTCATTTTTTTACATACTAAGATTCAACAAATATCTAAATAGAAAATGTCTTGATTTGGAATAATACAAAGCAACTTTTTTGTTCAACAAATTACAGTCTTAAAGGCAGTACTCTGACATGACATTGATTTGAAACAAAGCATTCTGCATGTCATTATGCTGTTTCCTTGCATGGCTGTATAAATGTTTTAATTATAACCAGTTGTAAAAATGTACTAATTCTCTGGTGCAGATGCAGGTTGCCTGTATGGAATACCTAAGATTGAGATTCAGGAAGAGTCAGGTTATCAGAGGACCAAATTGGAGAAAAGGACAGCTAACATTCCCTGGTGATAAGTAAGAATAGGTTAGACGGCACCAAAGCACAGAGAAAGAGAAGTTCTGATATCTTATAGCTGTGGATAGACTTCACACTGACTGCAGTAGTATCATTGTATAACTACACCTCTCAAAGAAGAAGCAGAAAGAAGTCTCCATCTGGTGAGCTGACCATACTGTTGAACTGCTGGGAGAGACCCTGAGGAGAAATTTGGAGCACAGGAAATTATAGGGACATCAGGAGATGGGGAGAAAAATCAAAGTGGGTGACAAGAGGAAGGATGTGGTTAGTGCTGGAAAGACAATGAGGAGAAAATATGTCTTAAACAATGTCAGAAGGAGCAAATTGGATGAATGAATGAATGACTAGGTGAATAAATAGATAAATGAAATGAATGAATGAAAGAATGAATGAATGTGAATTCTGAAGAGGGAAGAGTGTCTGTTCTGAGGAAACAATTCAGATATCCACAGATGCCACCACATTCCTAAACTGGAATTTCATTCAGGAAATGGAGAGGGATAGTCTGGTTGTATTGGCCATAGTCAGTGGAAGACCCTTGGAGAAGAAATATTGTAATAGGAGGATAAAATAAATGATTGTACATGCAGGCAGGGTCATTGCTGGATAAAGAACCAAGAAGTGCTTATATCTATGAGGATGCTAAGATGTGGGAAGAATGGGGGGGGGGGGGTAGTCTTGAAATCCTCAAATACACAACACTGAAGTGCATGAAGGGATACTGCAGCTTAATGACTGTTCTTCCCAGTGATCACCACATGCTTTTTGCCAGAATAAAAATAATATCTACCAGGTGTTTGTTTTGTAAGAGTTTTTACTATCTAGAGATGCACAAAGAAGCCTCAGAAGATATCTGCACCAGCTTTATTCTTCGCATAGAATGTAGGCTCCCTCTTTCATCTTACAGAAAACAGCTAATTATTATCATTACATCTAATGATTAGAAATGCCTGTGTGTACTAAGTTTTCTCATAAGTACACCATTCAGCTTAAAGTACAAATCAGAACTGGAACCTACAACTGCTAATTTTTCTGGAATGCTCGGTGTTGCTAACCCCTTTTAACTGGAAGAATGGTCTTGAAGCATTAAAGAGCCATCAGACCAGATAACTGGGTAAAAGTCAGATTTTTGTAATATTCTTGGTGTGAAATAATTGTACACACTTCTCAAGTTTTCATCTTGGACAGTATGTGGTATATGGCCCCTTCACACGTGTAACAACACTACTATAATAAACAGCCATTGGTGCATTATTCTGCTGTGGTGATGTCATGAAGCTATGTTTTCAGACTGCCTGGCTACACAATGACTAACATGAGTGTGACTCCGTGAAAACAAAGTGAATAAGAAAAGGGCTTCTAGAAAGTATTGTATTACAAGTTTCTTGGTAAATCCTGCCATTTGTGTAAAGACTATGAGATAAATACATGGGAACCAATCTGCCAACAGGCTGGCACTATCTTTTAGTTTTACAATTAAGTAAATATAGAGAGTCAATAAATTTGCACCAGTTGCTAGGCTTAACAAATTCATAACCAGGAACAGTATAAGATAGGCCTTTAGTGACTGTGTGGAGTGGCCTGCTGGACTAGTTTAATTATAACAAAGTACAAAAAAACTTACCACTCCATTCATTTATTTTTATGATGCCTGCTTTATCCTGCTCAAGGTCATAGGGGAGCCTATCCTGGCAAACCAAGGGTATATAGCAAAGAACCAATATACTGCATGAAATGGGAACAGCCAGCAAAATGCTCTTAGACAAAGAGAAGGCATAGAAACTCTATAAAGAAGGCACATAGGCTAGACATCAAGACCCTGTCTCATTAGCGCAACAAGTAGTATACCTGCCTTTGATGCTAGCCAATCACAGGTCTGTGAGTTTTATTCCTACACCTGCAAGCTGCATTCATTTTCCAATGCTGACACCACAGTACAGCACAAAGTCAGACAGAGGGAAGGTGACGCACTCATTAGTGTGCCATCCTTTGGATGAGACATTCACCTGATACCCCATCTGTCTGAGTTGGTGGCAGCTTAGGTGGATGTAAAAGATTCCATGGTAATTAATGAAAAGTGGAATTTCCATGGTGCTCTAGCCAGGTTTCCCTTAGTCAGTATGAATACTATGTCAGTTCTCCCTCTAAAAGAGATCGTTGGTCTAGTGGACTAACCTGATCAACAAAGTGTAAATGAAAATAAATAAATGAAAGAGAACCAAGTGCAGTGAGGCAGCAATGATAACACTGTATCACAATACCACCCAAACCACTATCTTGCTATTTTTAATTCATTGTGTCACTTGTTGCTTGCTCCCTCATTTGCACTCCTGTTATACCATATGAACTGCATATACGATCTCATATGTTTATTGACCTGTTGTTGACCACTTCTCTTTTGCATTCTCAGATGTGGACCGGTTTGCTCATCAGACAAGAGCCTATAACTAGAATCAGCAAAAAATATGGCCTCAGGCAATAAAACAACCAGAGCAAAAAGAAGCAAATGAGAAAAAACACCGTAGCACTGGATGTAACACAGCAGAATATCCATCTTATTGCAAGTAAGCACTTTCAAGGGTTCACCTCTTCATCAGACACCGTAGCACTGGATGTAACACAGCAGAATATCCAATTTATTGTACTTAAGCACTTTCAAGGGTTCACCTCTTCATCAGACTTAGATAAAAATGACTTAAAACAACCACATTAAATAGCACTACAATTAACATTAATTACTTCAATTAAAAACAATTAACTTATTTAAAGCCATATTTAACATTTTTAAACATCACAACATACATAAGCTAAAAGCACTAGTGTCTCAACTGTCTCACTTTCAGGAAAGGTTTAATGGAGACCATGTTATTCAACCCAGGCACTTTATCAGCTTTATCAAAATGTCAAATAGGGCTTTAAATAAGTTAATTGTTTTTAATTGAAGTAATTAATGTTAATTGGAGTGCTATTTAATGTGACTGTTTTAAGTCATTTTTATCTAAGTCTGATGAAGAGGTGAACCCTTGAAAGCACTTACTTACAATAAATTGGATATTCTGCTATGTTACATCCAGTACTACTGTTTTTTCGCAAGAGCCCGGAACTGTTGCCATTGTATATGTTATCCCAAAAATGGAAATCATTTCCAGTTTTGCAAACTATAGCTGCGGTAGCTTTGTCACCTCACAGTAAGACGTTGTCCTGTTCGATTCTCAGCTAGAGCGTCTTCTGTGTGGAGACATGCGTGAATGGGCGTACCTTCGTTGAAAGCTGTGCATCAGGGCTGGCAACTTGGCACGTAAAAATCTACTGCCAATCATTTGCAGACTGGAGTTCCGCTGTGGCGACCCCTAACCGGGAAAAGCCGAAAGACACAAACTACACAGCAAACAGTAAAACAGTGGTAGTAGTGAGATGGTGGGAGCCATTCAGAGGATTACAGTAAAAACATGTGGAGAGGCTATTGAATTCCTGGATCTAAAGAAGTCCCATTAGGGTAAGTGATGAACAAGGTTCCTTGTGAAGATTGTAAATTTCATTCAGTGTGTGCTAAACAAAGCAGGGTAGATGCAATATTAGCAGGAAGTTTGGACCAAAATAAAACAGGTATTCAATGAAGTTTGAGGGGGTAATATATAACAGAGATATATTAGGAAGCGCTTCTTTACTAAAAAGGTAGTAAGTACACAAGGCTTTTCTTAATGGAAATGTTAGGTAGAGTGAAGACTAATGTGGCCCTATAGATGGATGACACAGGTCTACAGTAATTTGAATTAGGAAACCAGAAGGCTTGAGTAGAATGCAATGCTGCATACAGAAATTTCCATGTTGTACTCACACCTTACATTGTTATATCGATAATCTACCCAACATTCAACAGCTGCACACATCTGTCAAACATTGCCACACTTTAAAAACTTAGTCAGCATTTTCAGCTATTGTCCACTACAACCATAAAAAGGTTGATTTTAAAGGTGTATTCCTATCTGTAGGCAAAACTGGAAAAAACTTGTCTTGTTGGCATAAAGCATTCCTGTTGAAACAGAGAGGACCACAGCTATGGTCACCAAATAGCATGACTAATACTGCATAAAATGAGTCTGCTTTGTTTAAAAGAAAGTATGCTTAAATGAATCTGACTTACCCGAGCTGATTTCTCCAAAATGGCATTTCAACGAACGCACAGACTGCTGAATTCCTTTTCCTGTGGAAGGAATCACTTGGCCACCATGGTGAACTGTGCCCTCTCTTCCATTTAGTGTGATCTCGGAGTTGGTATATTTAAGTAGGGGGGTGTAGGGGCACAGCACCCCACTTTAGTGGGCTTACCTTTGCTCCATTTTGGTTACTTACTATGGTGCCGAGTGGTTCCTTTCACAGGGAAAGGAATTTAGCAGTCCATGCGTTCATTGGAATGCCATTTCAGATAAATCAGCTTGGGTAAAACAGATTTGTTCAAATGTACTTTTGTTTAAACAAAGTAGATCCCATAAAATATATATAGTAAGCCTGAGACCATGGTACCTTGTTGTATTTTCATTACTTTAAAGTACAGTGACATTGGAGTAAGTATATATATGCAACTGGGTTGGGTGACCCATCACATGTCATGAGTATAGGGGGACAAAACCACTTGCAAAAAAAACAAGACAGTTCAGAGAGTTTTGAGAGTTGCCATTGTTTGTTTATTTTTTTCTAAATTGCCCTTTTTTTAGGTTACTTAACCTACAGCTATACATGCCACACTTACAACTGAACGCCAGAAATTAGTTAAGACAGTTGTGGACTTCCTGGGTTCTGTGGTCCTAAATGTTTCTGAGAAATTATCTCAGAAAAAAAGGAATGTACTGAGCTTATCTCCACTGAGTGTGCCCTGCAGCCTTGCTAGCACATGCAGGTACAGAACTAGCTGGTTTCACATCATCATTATTAAGGTGATAAGGTGGTTTCATATCATCATTATTAAGGTGATAAGGTGGTTTCGTATCATCATTATTAAGGTGATAAGGTGGTTTCATATCATCATTATTAAGGTGATAAGGTGGTTTCATATCATCATTATTAAGGTGATAAGGTGGTTTCATATCATCATTATTAAGGTGATAAGGTGGTTTCATATCATCATTATTAAGGTGATAAGGTGGTTTCATATCATCATTATTAAGGTGATAAGGTGGTTTCATATCATCATTATTAAGGTGATAAGGTGGTTTCATATCATCATTATTAAGGTGATAAGGTTGGTTTCATATCATCATTATTAAGGTGATAAGGTGGTTTCATATCATCATTATTAAGGTGATAAGGTGGTTTCATATCATCATTATTAAGGTGATAAGGTGGTTTCATATCATCATTATTAAGGTGATAAGGTGGTTTCATATCATCATTATTAAGGTGATAAGGTGGTTTCATATCATCATTATTAAGGTGATAAGGTGGTTTCATATCATCATTATTAAGGTGATAAGGTGGTTTCATATCATCATTATTAAGGTGATAAGGTGGTTTCGTATCATCATTATTAAGGTGATAAGGTGGTTTCATATCATCATTATTAAGGTGATAAGGTGGTTTCGTATCATCATTATCAAGGTGATATGGTGGTTTCATATCATCATTATTAAGGTGATAAGGTGGTTTCATATCATCATTATTAAGGTGATAAGGTGGTTTCATATCATCATTATTAAGGTGATAAGGTTGTTTCGTATCATCATTATTAAGGTGATAAGGTGGTTTCATATCATCATTATTAAGGTGATAAGGTGGTTTCATATCATCATTATTAAGGTGATAAGGTGGTTTCATATCATCATTATTAAGGTGATAAGGTGGTTTCGAATCATCATTACCAAGGTGATAAGGTGGTTTCATATCATCATTATTAAGGTGATAAGGTGGTTTCATATCATCATTATTAAGGTGATAAGGTGGTTTCGTATCATCATTATTAAGGTGATAAGGTGGTTTCGTATCATCATTATTAAGGTGATAAGGTGGTTTCATATCATCATTATTAAGGTGATAAGGTGGTTTCGTATCATCATTATCAAGGTGATAAGGTGATTTCATATCATCATTATTAAGGTGATAAGGTGGTTTCGTATCATCATTATTAAGGTGATAAGGTGGTTTTGTATCATCATTATTAAGGTGATAAGGTGTTAATGAGATGCATGTTGAAGAAACATTTGAGTCCTTCATCCTGTTACAGCATTCTGTGTGATATGGAGGATGTTATTTAGCCAACTGAGAGCTCTTATGTTGTTTCTAAAATCTGACAATTGTGACTAATGGGTCTAATCCAGATACTACATATTAAATACAATAAAATAAAGTAAAAATAAAATGTGACACACAAGGATATATTAGAGAAAAAGCTGAGTGAAGCCCCATAATAATAATGATAATGATAATGATAATAATAATAATAATAATAATAATAATAATAATAATAATGATAATAATAATAAAAATAATGATAATGATAATAATAATAATAATGATAATAATAATGATAATGATAATGATAATAATAATAATAATAATAATAATAATAATACTAATAATACAATCCTATATTTATAAGGACAATTTTGTTCCATGTTGTCTTTGTTCCCCTGTTTTTCCCATTTTCTTTATATGAAGCACTTCTCTGTGTTCAACGTTTTGTGTATGTGAGTGCCTGTGTGTATTTGTGCGTGTGTGTATTTCCTCATGCTCACCTAAGCACAATCATACAGCACTGACTCTAAGTACACTGTATATTTTCCAAATCCACTGTCACTTTCCTTACTGCCATTAATCAAATTATTTTATATTGTATTACTGTATACTCTTCAACTTACCATGCTCCTGAGGGTCTATGTTAAATGTTCGAACATCCAAAATGTCGAACATTACATGGTCGCGACCAAATGTTTGACATTTGGATGTTCGAACATAAAAAAAAATAAATAAAGTGCCCCCCACACCCCCCTACTTAAATATACCAACTCCTAGACCGCACTTCAGTGCAGAAAAGGGAAATTCTCCCTATCTGCACTGTACGGTGCCATTGAAAGTCTGTCTTTCGAGCACTCACAATTTCAAACGTTTGGTCTCGACCATGTAACGTTTGAAATTTTGAGCTTTCGAAGATTTGACAGGTACCCACTCCTGAGCATAGCCTATATCTGTGTCATAGTTTGTCACCACAATACATCCAGCTGAGTTACTGTCATTTGTTTTACTCATTGTCCGATTATTTTATTGTTATCACCATGTCAAGGGGTTTACAGATTTGACAAAAATATTTTCAGATGTGATGGCTGATTATTACAGAATTGCCTTCAGAGGTTTTGGCCAACTAGATATAGGTAGATTAAATGGACAAAGGCTAGGTTATCCTGGAACAAATATGCTTATTTGATCTACCTCTGTCTAGCTTGGCCTAAACCTCTGAATGCAATTATGAAAAAAAACTAAGGATGCCATAGGATGCTCAGAAAATAAAAACAGTCATGTTGCATTGCTGTTTGGTTATTCATTAAACATTTAATGTTAGCACAAATACCTCGCTTTACTATATAATACTAAACCATTTTTTTTACATTGTGTTCACTTGTACTGTAACTGAAAAAGGTCTGTTGGGATCAAAGCCCTCAGCCCTTCCATGTTAAAAATTTAACACAAAAAGTAAATAAATGTTTGTGACCCATGCAGCATTTCATATTACTTTAACTCTGTCTCTCTTGCTCTGTCACTGTCCCTCTGTCCCTAATTAATCTCCTTCTGTGTTTCTTCACGCACATGCACACACATTAACACACACACACACACACACACACACACACACACACACACACACACACACACACACACACACACACACACACACTAACAGACATGCTGGATAACATATTGAGGGAATGGACTTCATCACAACATTTCAGCTTGGACAACCATAGCCCTTAAATTACCTGTATCTTGTGTGTGTACTCTATCCTTTGATCATAGCCTGAGTACACGTGGTTCATATACTGACCTATAGGATGCCATATTGTGGCACTGTACTTTAATTACAGCACCTTCTTGAATCATTTCCTTTGTACTATCATACCACCACCTCTTAGGTGAACTTGCAAACTGTTCTAACTGCTCTTTATTGCCATGTTCTGTCCCACAGCTTCTGTAATATATATATGTATGTGTGTGTGTGTGTGTGTGTGTGTGTGTGTTTGTGTTTGTGCGTGTGTACAGGAAGAGATGAAGATGCTTCTTGAGGTGCTGGCTTCCTCTAAATAACAGTACACAGAGTTCCTACTTTATGTAAATTGCTAAACTATGAGGCTGCCACAAAAGGTGGTAGCATGTTAAAGTGGTACACATCCTTTTGTTAGTCACAATGTTTTCTAACAGAACAAGGTTCATCAGATGGAAGATTCTATGTTTTGGTCAATTATGCCCCACACCCTTAACTGAAGACATGATTTTATTAGTATTTAACTTTTCCTACTGTGTTTTGAGCTGATTCTTTTTCCCCTGCCCCTTCATTTGATGTCCCTATCATATTAGTATTTTACTTTTTTCCATCTTTTTTTTTTTATTCATCGGCTGCATTTTCTGTATGACTGGGGACCTGCAAGAATTCAATAAATAGTTTTCTTTTACCAGCTGCGACCTGTATGTGGAAGACAGGGCCAGGGGGACATGAGCTCCAAGGCTGTCAAGATGCAATTCCAGCTCCAGGGAGGGAAAATTTCAAACAGACAAAAAGGAAAAAGGGACTGAAGAAAGAGCTCCTGCCGGGCTGGTTGCTAAGGAGATTGCAAGAAAGTATGAACC